>NW_027332012.1:262099-418165 GCF_048418815.1 Hemitrygon akajei
ACGGGGCTACACAATCCACTATGACCTGAAAAATGGTTCACCAAAATCAGGTATCGGCCGAAGTGGTGCTTTTGGGATGTCCTGATTAGGTTTTCCCCACCACTTGGCACGTATGACACCCTCTGCAGGAATTGACAATATCTTTCCTCACGTTAGGCCAATAAAACTCCCTCATCATCCTATGTACTGTCTTCTTTACTCCGAAATGTCCACCTAAAGGCATATTGTGGGCGAAGTTTAATACTGTTTTTTTGGGACTACTACCAGGTGCCCCATTAGCCCCAATCCTCATTTGCAGGCACCGCAATATTGTGAATATTATCAATATCACCGCAGCGGGTCTCCACTTCCTTATAAACACCCCATCTTTAAGGTAAAATCCAACTGACTCATTCTGAATTTCACCATCAGAGAAAGCTGTCTCTTTTAAAGCCACAATTTCAGGATCTTTATTCTGTTCCTGTATAAATTCCTTTCTCGAAAAGGGACAAATCTTTCTCATTCACCTTATTCTCCTCAGCCTTACTACCCTCTGAGTCCTGTTGATATAGGGAAGGTCGGAAAGTCTCGGACAAATCATCATGAGCATCTGCAGACTTCTTCGACATGCTTCTAGTCACCGCGCATGCGGGGGTGTACATCATCATCTATGGGCGGGGTCCTCCGCAGCAGCAGACTTACTCGTTTGCTGAACTGCTGGATAAACATCCCTACCTGCAAGGTCCATTACCAACATTGTTTATCGGTAGTTCAGATCGTACCCCTATTGTGACTGGTCTGGATACCAAGTCGCATTTCAAAATTATCTGATGAAAAGGCACGGCCTCAGTCCCCTTTCCATTACCTTTGATAATATTCACCTCACCGGTCTCCGTCTCGGCACTGAACTCCAAAACACTCTTTAATATTAATGACTGAAAAGCTCCTGTATCCCCCCAAATTCTCACTGCAGCCGGAGTTGGCCACTCCTTCACAGACACAAACCCATTTGAAATAAATCTCTCGAGCCCTTCTTGAACTTGGTCAGACCCGTCCTTCCTCAGCGATGTTTTAAACCGGCTGGAAACAAGCATTTGGGGTTGTCGCCGGTTCTTTTCCCTTATCCATTTTTTTGAGCGAAACAATTAGATGCCACATGACCGGGCTTCTTACAATAGAAACAAGTTAAACTGGGAAATTTTCCCCCGACTGGTTTCCTTCCTCCTTACTTTTGTCATTAGTCCCCGGCTTACTTTCTGGTTTAGCCGGTGGGCTATCTCTATTACTCTTTGGGTAACTGGTGTTAAGAAAAAAACCTAACCTTATGAGTTAAGGCATACTCGTCTGCTAACCTAGCAGACTCTGCCATGGTCACTGCCTCTTTTTCATTCAAATACGTCTGGATGTTGTCAGGGACACTTTTTTTAAATTCGTCAATCGGCATCAACTCCCTCAAATTGTTAATGTCGTCATTCGCCCCTTTTGCGGTGCACCAACGATCAAAGTGTACCCATTTTTCATGAGCAAACTTAACATACGTTTGGATCGCGGACTTCCTCAAGTCTCTGAACTTTTGTCTATACGCTTCCGGCACCAACTCATGGACTTTAAGCAATGGATCTTTCACTGTATCATAATCCCTTGACTGTTCCAGGGTCAGGGCAGAACACGCCTGCTGAGCCTTCCCCTTCAACACACTTTGTACCATGACAGCCCACTCATCCCACGGCCACTTCCGAGTCTGGTCCACCTTTCAAAGTGTAGGAAATACCGGTTAATCAGCTTCATCAAATGGTGGTACTAACTTAATTTCTTGGCTGACATTAAACGGTACCATCAGCTCCTCATCACTGCCTGGCACTGGACCTTATTGTATCCTCTCTATGCTAGTCAGCTCGTACTGCCACCATTTGTCTGCCACCCTAGCCTCGTGTAACCTCTGCTTTTCTGCTACGAGAGCCTCGAGATGTTTTACTCATAACTCACACTCAAATTTCATTTTTGCTGCCTCAAGCTGAACCTCAGCCTCAGTAAGTACTTTACCTTCAAACAACATCTCCAACACCTCCTCTTCGAATTTACCCTCGGATACATAATGCTGTGCTAGTAACAGCTATATCTGAGGCTTCTTCATGTGAGTAGTCTCTTTAATCTTTAATTTACGAGCAATTCCCAACAGTATATCCCTCTTAGCATCATCCAACGCCTCCAGGGTTGGTTCTGCTACAAACGTATTAATCTCAACCTGAATTTCTGATGTTTTTACACAAAACCAAATCAAATGGGATTTTTCCCCAAGCAATTGAAACAAGCCCCAACATTTTTTTTCAGATCCCGGATGAGCCCCCAATATCTCTACGTACCCCATGACGGATTAAACAACCAGCAGAAACGGAAAGCACCTTGGATTTATTAGTAACTACGTAATACAGTAATATAAATGCAGATATATCAAACAGGTTAGCAATGTTTGTGTGTGTGTGTGTGTGTGTGTGTGTGTGTGTGTGTGTGTAAATAGAAAAACCAGGCTTTTACAAACCTAAGGGAAAGTGGATACAGTCTCACGATGACGTGTAAAGTTCAGTTCAGTTTTTGGTATTGAGTTGAGTACAGATGGAGAGAGAGATGTGTAGTTCTGCATGTGAGCTGATGCCGTCGATCCTGATCGATCCTCCCAAACCCACCTTTCTGTGGGCAGAACAAAACTCATCCAGTGTTCAAAACCGTGTGTCTGTGAGTCTATCATATGACCTTCTATTTATCTCACCATGCTGAACACAAACTGTCCATCAAATAACACCGCCCTCAGTCACCATGGCGACCCACGGGCTGCTCATTCCTCTCTCTCTCTGTATGAACTCACAAGCAGGCGGTGTCCTTGTAGAAATGTAAACACGCTGCAGAGAAACCATAACATCATCTTCCAAGTATTGTTCACCTCTCCCTCTCTCTTAATAACAAGGTCTCTGTGTTGGACACCTCCCTCTCTCTCTTTCATTTTAAAAGCACAATTCATAGGAACAATTCAGGACCCCGTTACAGTACCTATAAAATAATCAAATTTGGGATTCGCCACATCTCTAGATCTGCAGATGTCCCGGATCAATAAGGACCTCGAAAACGGTGCGCACTTCGAAATCCGTATGCAGTGGCACATCTATGTACGTCCCGAAACCCGCTCATACACCGACGTGGAAATTAGATGATCACAAAACAAAATGATTGCTCCCACCTTAAAAAATAGCAACAACAAAGTTCAAAGTGCATCTATTTTTAAAATATCTCAAAATTAAACAACTTCCAGATTCGTCTCAACTTCAAAATCGCAGTCTGCACAAATCTGTCAGAACTCCGAAATTCGTGTGCAACCCCATATTGTCTTACCCACGCAAAATCTATTTGCATCCCCAAATCCGTGTGCATATTATAAAAATCTCACTGATTTCATAGCATTTCTCTGGTCCACTGGAATGTCAGTAAGGACATGATTCTCATATAAGGTGAGATGTGCGTACTTCAATAATAAAGTTAATTTAATATTTGAATAGAAACACAAACACACAAACACACACGGACACGGGCACAGGCATGCACAGAAAGACATAGTATCTCACACACAACATAAACACAGTCTCTCCCTCAGGCAGACAGAGAGAGAGATACGCACACAGGCCCACCCACACATACACGAACAGTGATGTTCCTGGATCTACATACACAAACAGACACACGCATACGAACGTGTGCACACACAACAGACTGTGGAATCAGACTGTGTCAACACACACAGACAGGGTCAGACACGCAACGAAACAGATAAAAACAAACACAATCACACAAATAGAGGCAGACCAGGACACAGACAATTATAGAGGGGCGCAAACACGGACTCTCACTTTAGGCAGTTCTGTGCATGTCTGTAGTCTAGCGTAATTTTTTTCAGTGTTGTTTTCACGTAGTACAGTGTAGTTTTTGTACTGCTTCTTATAGTACCATGATCCTGAGAAGCGTTGTCTCATTTTTACTGAGTACTGTTCCAGCAGTTGTGGTCGAAATGTTAATAAAAAGTGACTTGACTAGACTTGACTTAGACACAGACAAACACACATGCACGGAGACGTTGACAAAAACACAGAACTGCACAGTCAAACTGAGAGCCGTGAAATACGCACATACATAGGTAGCAGATACAAACAAACACACACACACACACACACACACACACACACACACACACACACACAATCTCACACACACACACACGTGACGTCACACATATAGATATAATTTCAAAGGGATAAACAGCCACGGATGGACACACATCGACAACTAAATTTTCTTCTCCCCCTCTTTAGCTCTCTGTCATGTTCTTTGGCTGCTGAGAGGTGTTACATATTCACCCCCTAGCTTAGACTGCTGAGTCTGCAACCCATGGAGTGAGGTTAGGATTGGGTCCTGGTGAAGTTGATGGATAGTGTTTATTCATCACCACATACAGACACTTTCCTAGAGACCTTCTAGGTAGAGACCCCCAGACACAATATGTATCATGGGTTTATATTTTGGAGGAGAATTGCAACAGTAGGTCATTCAATACAATTTCAAAAGCTACAATGACATAATTTACTTCAATATTTTGTTTCTGACAAACGGTTCCTTTAAAGTACATATTTACAATGGAATCACAACTTTTTTGGGACAAACAAATTAACACAAATGATGAAATATTCTGAGAAGAGAGAACACAAATGTTCGGTTACTGTTGTGAAGGCTGATGCACCGATAGGCGGGAATGTAGGGAGACGGGTGATCTGTAGTAGTTAGGATGTGGTGTCATGGTTGGCACAAATACTCTGGGCCGAAAGCTCTCTTCCTGTGCTTTACCTTTCTCCGTTTTAGGTATAAGACAAATAGAAGGCAGCAACGGTTATTCTCACAGAGCAAACGTTGTGGTGATGAATATAGACATATTTTAAACCCAGGGTAATGTTTTTATACCTCAGGTATCCTGAGGAAGGTTAGTGGTAATCAGGAAAGAGGGAGGAGATTGCACTCAAAGCAATCACACAAAATGCAGGAGGAACTCAGCAGGCCGGGCAGCATCTATGGGAAAGAGCAAGCAGTCGACGCCTCGGTCCGAAATCCTTCATCAGGACTGAAGAGAAGAGAATTCAGAGCAAGAAGGTGACGGGAAGGAAGGAAAACGTACAAGGTGGTAAGTGATTGTTGAGTGTGGGAGTGGTGAGGTACAGAGCTGGGAAGTTAATTAGTGAAGGAATTAGTTGTTTGGAGAAGGAGAAGTCCGATAAGAGAGAGTAGAAGACCATGGAAGAAAGGCAAGGAAACCTGAGGGAGTTGATCGGCAGGTGAGGAGATAAGGTGAGAGATGGACTCGGGAACAGGTAATAGTGAAGGGGCGGAGGAATTACTGGAAGTTCAAGAGATCAATATTCATGGCATCAGGTTGGAGCCCACCCAGACGGAATATAAGGTGTTTCTCCTCCAACCTGAGTGTGTCCTCATCGCGGCAGTAGAGCAGGCCACGGACGGACGTGTCAGAATGTGAAAGTAAGATAGAACTGAAATGTGAGTGTTCATTTGATTTCCAGCATCTGCAGAATTTCTCGTGTTTGAGGTCGCATTCAGATGAGGTGCGATCACAACTGGCGAAGCATCAGAGTGAGGGGTAGTTTCCTCCAGAGGATCTTCTATACGAATTCCTCCACCGATGGACGGAAGCCACACCGACACAAACAAGAGATGGTGTTTTGAAACAATGTTCCCTTTGCTGGATGAATGCCTCTCCCAATTTACAGCCCTTAATACCATCACACTTTCCATTGTTTGCAGCTTCACAATTATTTCGCTGAATTTATTACCATCAGTCACCGTGGGGTTTGCACATATCTGACGTAATCCGTTTGGAAATAATTTAAAAATCTTTATTTCTAAATCTGTTGAAGTCTGTCCCTATGGAGTCGCTAAATGTTAATAAAACCCTCGGCTAATGCTGCCTTAACATTTCATTCCGAGAAATCGCCGGAGGACGAATCACTAGGCAAAGAAAATGTCTTCAATGTGGGACAGTTACTGGAGTGTGCAGAAAATATTGTACGTGTCCATTGCCGTCATTGGAGTTCCTGGTGAGTGTGCACACTTCATGTTTGGTATATCTGTGTTTTAACCTGTTTCCAATCAGTTTTCCAGCTTCTAACTTGATGACTATTGCACATATATCCGTCAGAAATATCAATCCTGTCAATTCTACATCGGATTTTTCATATTTAATGACCAATGAAACGAAACTTTTGTCTCTCCTACACCAAAATCGATCGACTCGGACGTATTTCGTCTCTTTAATGACACCTTTTCCAGAATAGTCCCAGCGCAGCTCTCTGACTGGAAAGTTTTTAATGGGAATTCGTCCAGATTTATACCTCTGCTGGAGAAAGGCACTTTCCTCCGAAGATGGGACTGTAAGAGTTTTACATTGTGAAGTTGACTGTCTCTGAGATATTGATCAGACTGAACACCTGGTCCTGTGTTTTATGTCTCCCTGCTGAGTCTGTCATAGTCGGATCCCACTGTCTGCTGGTCAATAATTGGGTCTTAACACCTGAATCAGTGTCCTCGGACATACTGAAGTGTGTTATGGAACTGCTCTGCGTTGTAGAATTAATCCATTAACGGAGCCACTCAGCCTCTGTTTACTAAGTTGTCCCGGCATTCCCTCTGAGACCCGTCGTAAATTGGGGCATCGTTTCGTCCTGAAGAAGGGCCCGACACGGTCAGTGTTTGTTCAATTCCATAAAAGCTCTCGAGCTGCCCTGACCATCCAGTGCTTTGTGTGCGTTGGCCCTCCTCAGCCCCACCAGTTCCTTGTGGCCTGCTCAGCCACGGCTCAATCAGAGAAACCGGCCCCATCAGCGATGGAATCAGGATTAGCATCGATCGCTGTTGTTCATGCAGCTGGTTTTTAGCACCGAAGATTAGCCACATATCGAGATTTTTGCACAGTGAAGAAAAGTGTCCAGAGATAGTGTGAGGCGTGTCAGAGGTCAGATTAGCAGCTGTTTACACATTATTTAGCCGAATCCCGGAGATGATGTTCAGTAATGCCCAGTGTACGTTCTCTTCTCCTCTTCTCTCTCTCTCCCTCCATCTCTCCTTCTCTCCTTCTCTCTCTCTCCCTCCCTCTCTCTCTCCCTCCATCTCTCCTTCTCTCCTTCTCTCTCTCTCTCCCTCCCTCTGTCTCTCCCTCCATCTCTTCTCTCTCTCTCTCTCTCTCTCTCTCTCTCTCTCTCTCTCTCTCTCTCTCTCTCTCTCTCTCTCTCTCTCTCTCTCTCTCTCTCTCTCTCTCTCTCTCTCTCTCTCTCTCCCTCTCTCCAGTGAATGTAGTGGCGATTGTGATCCTGTCCCGGGGAAAGTGCGGCCTCTCTACCTGCACCACTCGCTACCTGGTGGCCATGGCAGCAGCGGATCTACTGACTATTGTCTTCGAGATCATTCTGTTTCGAATGAAAAATATTACTTTATGTCCAGTTTTCTGAGCATCACCTCTGTGTACAACGTTACCGAGGTGCTGAGGTTCGCAGCCACGGACTGTTCTGTCTGGTTCACCGTCACTTTCACCTTTGACCGGTTTGTCGCCATTTGCTGCCAGAAGCTGAAAACAAAATATTGCACCGGGAAAACTGCGGCTGTGGTTCTGACAACAACCGGTATACTGTTCTGTCTGAAAAATATTCCTCGCTACTTCATCTGGGAACCCAAATTGATCGGTGATCCCGGATGGGTAGCACGGGCTTGGGTGGAGACTGTTTTAACTCCGTTCCTCCCTTTTGTTGTGATACTGCTGCTCAACGCTTTGACAGTCAGACACATTTTAGTGGCCAGTCGGGTCCGTAAGGGGCTAAAGGGTCAGAGCAAGGGGGAGAACCGCAGTGACCCGGAGATGGAGAGCAGGAGGAGGTCTGTGATTTTACTCTTCACCCTCTCCGGCAGCTTCATCCTCCTGTGGATGACGCTGGTTGTAAATTTCATATATTATCAGGTCAAAGATATTGGTTTCAATTTCAATGATTCCGAATGGATATTTCATGAGGTCGGCGTTTTGATGAGGAATTTCAGCTTGTGCACGAACACATTTATTTACGCGGTGACTCAGTCGAAATTCAGGGAGCAGGTGATCAGCGCGGTGAAATACCCGATCACCTCGGTGGTTCAATTCATTAATAAAGTCGCGCCCTGAGCGCAACCCAGATGCAGCTTCAATGTATCCAGTCCGGGCTCCAGATCTTCTCATTAACCGTCTAGTCTCCAATCTGTTATTGCCGGGTGGTCGTCCTGTTGAAAGGGGCATTGGAAGCAGCAGTGCTGTGGACCGCGAGAAAATGGAGGGAGATTGGAAAGTGCTTGCAAGGGAGAGAAGTCTGGGATTGGCTGAGTGGAGTGCTTGAGTAGGGGCGGGGTAAAGAGAGACTGGGAGATCGTGGAAGATTGGTGTGTGTGTGTGTGTGTGTGTCTGTGTGTGTGTGTGTGTGTGTGTGTGTGTGTGTGTGTGTTCGTGTGTGTGTGTGTGTGTTTGTGTGTGTGTGTGTGAGTGTGTGTGTGTGTGTTCGTGTGTGTGTGTGTGTTTGTGTGTGTGAGTGTGTGTGTGTGTGTTCGTGTGTGTGTGTGTGTGTGTGTGTGTGTGAGTGTGTGTGTGTGTGTTCGTGTGTGTGTCTGTTTGTGTGAGTGTGTGTGTGTGTTCGTGTGTGTGTGTGTGTGAGTGTGTGTGTGTGTGTTCGTGTGTGTGTGTGTGTTCGTGTGTGTGTGTGTGAGTGTGTGTGTGTGTGTGAGTGTGTGTGTGTGTGTTCGTGTGTGTGTGTGTGTGTGTGTTCGTGTGTGTGTGTGTGTGTGTGTGTGTGTGTGTGTGTGTGTGTGTGTGTGTGTGTGTGTGTGTGTGTGTGTGTGTGTTCGTGTGTGTGTGTTTGAGAAACAGTGCTGAAAAGGTGTAAGAAGTTGTTACCAGCAAAAGGTGACCTGTGTTATAGAGAGAGTTTGGTCAGGCATCAAACTTAGAAGAATGAGAGCCAACCGAACGAAAAGAATTCAGATTACAAGTGGTCAGATATGCAACGCACAAAATTCTTGAGAACTGAGCAGGTCAGGCATCATCTATTGAAAATTGTAAGTCGTCGACCTTTCGGGGCAAGTCATATCTTCAGTTCCCTTACTCTAATCTGATATTCAATCTCAAAACCCGCCCCACATTATTACACAAACACATCACTGTCCTTCATTCCTAATCGGAACTCTAACACACAGCATCCCTGGCTAAATCATCATCTGAATTCTAACTTCCCATATCTGACGTCTGACCCTTCATGTGACGTCTATCTACATAGCTGTCCCTAACCACATTAACCTCTTACTCCATATATTTCTGTCCTTAAACCCATAATGATATCTAACTCGCCCACATGCTCATTACTAAACCCAATCGGATCTTTAACTCCTTCACAAACTTGCATCTATACCTAACCTGACTTCTAACACCCCAAACCCCTGTCACCAAACCTAAATCTGTCCTTTCACAATATTCTAGCCCAACCCCTGATCCTAATCTGTACAGTAACCTCCTACATCCCCGCCCCTTACCCTAATATGAATTTTATCTTCCAAACATTCCATTCGTTAAATTATACACTGAACTCTAAATCCCTACAACACTGTCCCTAAACTTTAATCTTAACTCTAACAACCTCCGGCACCCCTCATCTCACAACGTAATCTCGAATCTAATCTGACCTCCAGCACCACTCTTCCCTCTCCGTAAAACCTAACCAAGACATTTAGACCACCATAGCCATGTCCCCAAACTCCAATCTGACCTCTACCTCCCCACATCCCTAACCTTAAATATGATATGTCCTCCAACCCAGACACATCCCGATCCCTAAATGATAATCAGAGCTGAAACACTCCACATGTTTATCTATAAATCATAGTCTGAAATCTAAATCCCAATATTCCTGTCTGTTAAGTCTCATTAAGAGATTTCGATAGTTTAGAGAAATGGGTAAAGAAATGGCAAATGTTGGAATGTGTATGGTCATGCACTATGGTTGAAGAAATAAACAGGCAGACTATTATTAAGATGGGAATAGAATTCAAAATGCAGAGATGCAACGGGATTTAAGAGTCCTTGTGCAGGAAACCCTAAGGTTAACCTCCAGTTGAGTCGTTGGTGAAGAAGGCAAATTAATGCTGGCGTACATTTCTAGAGGTATAGAAACATAGAAAACACACAGCACAAAACAGGCCCATCGAACTACCTAGGCTTTACCCATAGCCTTCGATTTTTCTAAGCCCCATGTAGACTTCCAGGAGTCTCTTAAAAAACTCTGTCTCCCCACATCCGCCTCCACCACCGTCGCCGGCAGCCCATTCCACACATTCATCTCTCTCTGCGTAAGGAAACTTACCCCTGTCATCTCCTCTGTACCTACTTCCAAGCACCTTAAAACTATGCCCGCTCCAGCTAGCCATTTCAACTATGATAAAACCCTCTGACTATCCACAGGATCAATGCCTCTCATCATTTAGTACACCTCTATCAAGTCGCCTCTCGTCTTCCGTCGCTCCAAGGATAAAGGCCCGGTTCAATCAACCTGTTTTGATAAGCCAAGCTCCCCAAACCAGGCAACATCGTTGTAAAACTCCTCTGCACCATTTCTATGGTTTCCACGTCCTTCTTGTAGTGAGGCGACCAGAACTGAGCACAGTCGTCCAAGTACGGTCTGACCAGTGTCCTATATAGCTACAACATTACCTCTCGGCTCTTAAACTCAATCCCACGATTGATAAAGGCCAATACACCATCTGCCTTCTTAACCACAGAGTCAACCTGCATAGCAGCTTTGAGTGTCCTGAGGACTCGGACCCCCAATTCCCTCTGATCCGCCATACAGCCAAGTGTCTTACCATGAATACTATATTCTGCCATCATATTTGTCCTGCCTAAATGAACCACCTCACAGTTGTCTGTGTTGAACTCCATCTGTCAATTGTCAGCTCAGTTTTTTATCCTATCGATGTCCCGTTGTAAACTCTGACAGCCCTCCGCACTATTCACAACACACCCAACATTTCTGTCATCTGCAAATTTACTAAACCATCCTCCACTTCGTCATCCAGGTCATTTATAAAGATCACAAAGAGTAGGGGTCCCATACGGATCCCTGAGGCACACCACTGGTCACCGGCCTCCATGCAAAATATGCTCCGCCTACAACCACTCTTTGCTTTGTGTGGGCAAGCCAGTTCTGGATCCACACAGCGTTGCCCCTTTGGATCCCATGCCTCCTTACTGTCTCAATAAGCCTTGCATGGGGTACCTGATCAAAAGCCTTGCTGAGATCCATAATCACCACATCTGCGGCTCTACCTTCATCAATGTGTTTAGTCACATCCTCAAAAGAATCAATCAGGCTCGTCAGGTACGACCTGCCTTTGACAAAGCCATGCTGACGATTCCTAATCATATTATACCTCTACAAATAAATCCTGCCTCTCAGGATCTTCTCCATCAACGTAGCAAACACCGGAGTGAGACTCACTGGCCTATAATTCCGTGGGCAATCGCTATTCCCTTTCGTGAATAAGGGAACAACACCCGCAACCCTCCAATCCAGGAACTCTGGGCCGGATGCTTCCCAGTCGACCAGGTGTTGAAGGCTTTGCCCCGACGGTGCATATCTAGCAGCCGTCGGACGGTGGATGCCGGATGGATGTGGATTATCCGGGCGGGTGGAGACGTTTCTATCGGAGGACACAAGGGGCTGACGGAAAGTGGTTTTAACTGGGAAGCATGAAAAGTAGGGTGGATGTACATAGATCCTGGTAGTTTAAGTCGGGCTGCTGTGGGGTTGATGATACTTTCGAGCTCGAAAGGTCCCTGGAGGCGAGGGGCGAGCTTCTTAGGCTCGTTTTCGAGAGGGATGTCTTTGGATGAAAGCCACACCATCTACCCAGGTCGGTACTCAGGCGCAGGAGTCCGGTGTTGATCGGCAATCCTCTCATTCCGATTGGCTGATCTGAGCAGGGTCATGCGTGTGTCCTCCCAAACCTTGAGGCACCGATCGATTTGGGCCTGAACAGTCGGCACCACGATCTCCTTTTCTTGCTCGGGGAACAGCGGGGGTTGGTACCCAAGGGAGCACTCGAAGGGAGACCTTCCGATGGCAGCGAGGTGATCACTCCAGGTAGCCAGGTTGTTGGTTGTTGTACAAAGTAGCGTCGCCTCCAGGTCCATCTTGACACGTACCGTTTGCCCGTTCGTCTGTGGGTGGAAGCCGGATGACAGGCTGATCGAGGGACCAAAGGCTTGACAGAAGGACTTCCGTACCTACGAGATGAACTGGGGACCTCGATCGGTGACATTGTCCGCGGCGATTCTATGGAGGCGGAAGAAGTGACGGACGAAAGGTCTGCGGTTTCCAGCGCAGAAGGGAGTTTAGGGAGGGCTACAAAGTGCAGAGTCTTGAAGAACCTGTCAACCACGGTGAGTACGGTCGTGTTTCTGTATGAAGGGGGTAGACCGGTGACGAAACCTAGGGCGATGTGCGACCAAGTCGGGGAGCAAGTAATCCCGCAGATGGCCGATGGGAGCCTTTTCCACGGGCACAGACGGAACATGTTGAGACATTGGAACGGGTAACATTCCTGTGCATTTCCAAATTCGCCGACACAGCCATATCTGCGCAATCCCAAATCCATGTGCACCGCCATATTCGACAACAGGCCAACAAATCTGTGCACATTCCACATTCAGGAAAATATCCCTCTATCTGTGCGCATCCCCAAAGCCGTCCGCGCTCAAATCCCGCTGCCATCCCCATATGCACATTCGATGTTCCCCAGGGAGGAATCGTTTCAACAAGTTCAGAAAATGACTGCCTCGTCAATAAAAATCCGCACGCAGCCCAAGTCTTACCCGTGTGCAAATCTTGACACGCCGAGACACACAAATCTGAGTGTGATCCCAAACCCGTGTGCACCACGTGTTCAACAACACCCCTCAATCTGCGCACGTCACCAAATCCGTGTGCACCCCATTTTCAACAACACCCCTCAATCTGCCCACGTCACCAAATCCGTGTGCAACCCATGTTCAACAACACCCCTCAATCTGCGCACTTCACCAAATCCGTGTGCACCGCGTGTTCAACAACACCCCTCAATCTGCGCACAACACCAAACCCGTGTGCACCCCATGTTCAACAACACCCCTCAATCTGCGCACAACACCAAGCCCGTGTGCACCCCATGTTCAACAACACCCCTCAATCTGCGCACATCACCAAATCCGTGTGCACCCCATGTTCAACAACACTTCTCAGTCTGCGCACATCACCAATTCCGTGTGCACCCCCATATTCGACAACCCACCCCTAAATTCCTGTTCATCCTCAAATGTACGTGCATCGTCAAATACGAGAGGAACCCATAAGACGCATGCACGCCAAACCCGCTGACAATACCACATACGGATTATATTTTCCTAGAGTAGGAATAACTTCAAACAGTTCGCAAACTGAACCGTAAAATGACACGAGCTGAGTTCGTTCAAATGAAATTTATTATTAACGTCCCTATGAATTAAGCAAATTTGAGATTCGCCACATCTCCAGATCTGCAGACATCGCGCTTCTGTGAGACCCCCGAAATCGGTGCGCACCTCAAGATCCATACAAAACGGCACATCTATACACGTCCCGAAATCCGCTGATACACCCGCGTGGAAATCAGATTATCCCAAAACAAAATGATTGCTCCCACCTTAAAAAATAGCAACAATAAAGTTCAAAGTGCATCTATTTTTAAAATATCTCTAAATGAAATAACTTCCAGATTCGTCTCAACTTGAAAATCGCAATCTCCACAATTCTGTTCAAACTTTGAAATCGGTTTGCAACCCCATATTGTGTTGCCCACCGCAAAATCTATTTGCATCCCCAAACCCGTGTGCATATTATTTATTTGGAGGTCTTTGATGTGTAGGCTGTCATTGATTTTATTCCATTTCTCTGTTCCATTGGGAATGCCAGTCAGAAGATGATTCTCGTATATGGTGAAATGTACGTACTTCAATAATAAAGTTAATTTCATATTTCAATAGAAACACAAACACACTAACACATACGGACACGGGCACAAGCATGCACACAGATACATGGTATCACACACACACACACACACACACACACACACACACACACACACACACACACACACACACACACACACACACACACACACACACACACACACACACACACACCATAAACACAGTCTCTCCCACAGGCGGACAGACAGAGAGATACGCACACAGGCTCACCCACACATATAGGAACACTGATGCAACTAGATCTACAGACACAAAGAGACATACACATACGAACATGCGCACACACAACAGACAGTGGAATCAGACTGTGCCAACAAACACAGACAGGGTCAGACACGCAACGAAACAGATACAGACACACACAACAAACAGGCACACATATTCACACACAGTGAGGCAGACCAAGACACAGAGAATTATAGTGGAGCGCAAACACGGACTCTCACACGTAGACACGGACGTTCACACCTGCACAGAAACGCTGACAAAAACACACAAGCGCACAGACAGAGGCTTACAGAAAGCCGTGCCATGAAACACACACACACACACACACACACACACACACACACACACACACACACACACACACACACACACACACACACACACACACACACACACACACACCGACAGACGCAGAGGCATGCATACAGACACAAGCACAAAACATCGTAGATACACACACCTACTTTTATAAGAACAGACACCAACAAAAACAGACAGAAATACTCAGCTGCAGACACACACTCGCACTCACACTCACAGTCCCACACATAAAGAAAGACGCGCGCGGACAGACATACGGGTATGTACGCATCGAGATAAACCACTGTCGCGCAGTACACACGCCAAATTGGACATACATGCGCTGTGCTACACATTGACACACACACAGATAAACTCAGAGACACAGACAACAGAGAAACACAGACACAGAAACCAAACCGAACAAAGAAACATGATTAGGCAGGCAGCAAAAACAGATGCAGATGCACACAACACACTGACTCACACATTATCACACAGATACACACCTATACTCACACAAAGGCTGACCTAGACACCGAAAGTCATCGACGCGCACACACACGGACTCCTACACATATACAGAGACCCACACACATGCACACATAATCCAACAGAAACACACGAACACACACAGACATACACGCGCACGGAGACACACAGAAACATGAGACACATACAGAGACAGACACACACTCACCGTCATATATTCATAAGCACCACTGGCAGAAGCATACACACCTACATAGACACAGTAACACGCAAACACACGCGCACCGACACACAACCGCAGACAGACAGCCATACATAGTCACTGACGCAGGGATAGACAGAGAAAGACAAAAGTGCACACACACCCGGACATAAACACAAAATGACACGAACACACCCAAATACAACGAAGTACACGCACATACATACAACTACACACCCACACTGACAAAAACAAAAAAAAACGAGATAGGCACCTACACAGACACACACAGATACAGGCAGTTACAGACACACATATGGATAGATAGAAAAAGACACACACACACACACACACACACACACACACACACACACACACACACACACACACACACACACACACACACACACAATCACACCAGACGCGCACACACAGAGAGCCACACATATAGATATACTGTCAAAGGGATAAACACATAGACACACAGCCACATCGACAACTAATGTTTCTTCCCCGCCCCTTTATCTCTCTCTCATGTTCTTTGGCAGCTGAGAGGTATCGTATACAGTATCCACACCTTCCCCATCCCGGCTTAGACTGCTGAGGTTGGAGTGAGGTTAGGATTGGGTCCTGGTGAAGTTGATGGATAGTGTTTATTCATCACCACATACAAACAGTTTTCCTAGAGACGTTCTCGGTAGAATCCCCCAGACACAAAATGTATCATGGGTTTATATTGTGGAGGAGAATGGCAACAGTAGATCATTCAATACAATTTCACAATCAACAATGACATAATTTACTTCAATATTTTGTTTCTGACAAACGGTTCCTTTAACGTACATATTTACAATGGAATTACGTTTAATTGATACACTTCAGGCTATTTTGACAACGTTTTGGGGACAAACGAATTAAAGCAAATGATTAAATATTCTGAGAAGACAGAACACAAATGTCCGGTAACTGTTGTGAGGGCTGATGCACCGACAGACGGGAATGTAGGGAGACGGGTGATCTGTAGTAGTTAGGATGTGGTGTCATGGTTGGCACAAAGCTCTCTTCCAGTGCTTTACCTTTCTCCCTTTTAGGTATAAGACAAATAGAAGGCAGCGGAATTTATTTTCACAGAGCAAACGTTATGGTGATGTACGTAGATATATTTAAAACCCAGGAAAATGTTTGTCTACTTCAGCTGCCCTGAGGAAGGTTAGTGATAATCAGGGCATTCAGGTCATCACCAATTACAAGACACATCACTTGACTGTGCAGGTGATGCCTCCCTCTCAAATGCGTTGAATAACTTCTACGCCCGGTTTGAGGCGGAAAATGACGTGGCGGCGAGGAAGTCCACCCCTCCTACAAATGACTAAAGACAACAGAGATGGTTGTTGACTTCAGGAGGGCACAAAACGGCCACTCCCCACTGAACATCGACGGCTCCTCTGCAGAGATCGTAAACAGCACCACCTTTCTTGGTGTTCAACTGACGGAGATTCTCACCTGGTCCCTCAACACCAGCTCCATAGCAAAGAAAGCCCAGCAGCGTCTCTACTTTCTGCGGATGCTGAGGAAAGTCAATCTCCCACCCCCATCCTCATCACATTCTACAAGGGTTGTATTGAGAGCATCCTGAGCAGCTGCATCACTGCCTGGTTCGGAAATTGCACCATCTCGGATCGCACGACACTGCAGCGGATAGTGAGGGCAGCTGAGAAGATTATTGGGGTCTCTCTTCCTGCCATCACGGACATTTACACTACACGCTGCAGCCGCAAGGAAAACAGCATTATGAAGGACCCCATGCACCCCTCATAAAATCTCTTCTCCCTCCTGCCGTCTGGGAAAAGGCTCCAAAGCATTCTGGCTCTCACGATCAGACTATGTAACAGTTTCTTCCCCCAAGTTATCAGACTCCTCAATACTCGAAGCCTAGACTTACACCTTGCCCTATTGTCCTGTTTATTATTTATTGTAATGCCTGCGCTGTTTTTGTGCACTTTATGCACTCCAGTGTAGGTCTGTAGTCTAGTGTAGCTTTCACTGTTTTGTTTTTTTTTTTAATTACTTTGTTCAGTCTAGTTTTTTGTACCGTGTCATGTAAACCATGGTCCTGAAAAACGTCGTCTCGTTTTTACAATGCACTGCACCAGCAGTTCTGGTCGAAATGACAATAAAAGTTGACTTGACATGAAAGAGGGAGGAGATTGCATTCAAAGCAATCGCACAAAATGCAGGAGGAACTCAGCAGGCCGGGCAGCATCTATGGGAAAGAGCAAGCAGTCGACGCTTCGGTCCGAAATCCTTCATCAGGACTGAAGAGAAGAGAATTCAGAGCAAGACGGTGGCGGGAAGGAAGGAAAACGTACAAGGTGGTAAGTGATAGTTGAGTGTGGGAGTGGTGAGGAACAGAGCTGGGAAGTTAATTAGTGAAGGAAATAGTTGTTTGGAGAAGGAGAAGTCCGATAAGAGACAGTAGAAGAGCATGGAAGAAAGGCAAGGAAACCAGAGGGAGTTGGTAAGCAGGTGAGGAGATAAGGTGAGAGATGGACTCGGGAATAGGTAATAGTGAAGGGGGGAGGAATTACTGGAAGTTCGAGAGATTAATATTCATGGCATCAGGTTGGAGCCCACCCAGACGGAATATAAGGTGTTTCTCCTCCAACCTGAGTGTGTCCTCGTCGCGGCAGTAGAGCAGGCCACGGACTGACGTGTCGGAATGTGAAACAAAAGCAGAATTGAAATGGGAGTGTTCATTTGATTTTCAGCATCTGCAGATTTTCTCGTGTTTCAGGTCGCATTCAGATGAGGTGCGATCACAACTGGCGACGCATCAGAGTGAGGAGTAGTTTTCCTCCAGAAGATCTTCTATACGAATTCCTCCACCGATGGACGGAAGCCCCACCGACACAAACAAGAGATGTTATTTTGAAACAATGTTCCCTTTGCTGGATGAATGTCACTCCCAATTTACATCCCTTAGAGGTCAATACTCCCCAATGCCATTAGGCTTTACAATTCTACCGCCAGGACTTAATAACTTTTTTTAAAAGCTATTATTAATGCTTTTTGAGATAGTGATTTAGATGCATATCATATATTTAACTGAGTTAAGTATTGTATGTAATTAGTTTTGCTACAACAAGTGTATGGGACATTGGAAAAAAAGTTGAATTTCCCCATGGGGATGAATAAAGTATCTATCTATCTATCTATCTAACTATCTATCTATCTATCTATCTATCTATCTATCTATCTATCTATCTATCTATCTATCTATCTATCTATCTATCTATCTATCTATCTATCTATTTATCTATCTATCTATCTATCTATCTATCTATCTATCTATCTATCTATTATCCACTATTTGCCGTTTCACAATTATTTCACTGCATTCTACAGCGCAGTTTAATTCGATAACACATAACGGCAGCAGATCCGTGAACACGGGTTCAGGTGATCAGCCCCAATAATTGACCAACAGGCAGTGGGATCGACTGTGACAGACTCCACCGCGAGACGTGAAGCGCAGGACAAGGGTTTCCCTCTGATCAATAACTTAGGAAAAGTGTACTTCAGAATGCAAACATCTCCCAGTCACAACTTCACGGACAGATCCCTAGCCCCAGCACTGGGACATCTCTGGACAAGGTGTCATTCAAGGCAAGAACAGCGTTTTCTTCGATCCCGTGAGTTAGAGGAGAATAATAGACTTAGTTCCACTTGTTATTAAATATGAAAATTCAGAATGTGAAATTGACAGGATCGATATCTCTGATGGATATTTGTACAATGATGATCAGGTTGTCGGCTTGTAACATTATCTTCAACAGGTTCACAGCGGTTGAAACACAGAAATAACGAACATGAAATGCTCTGCTCACTCACCAGGAACTCCAGTGACGGCAATGAACATGTACAATATTTTGTCCACATTGATATACCTATCAAACATTGCAGGCATTTTCTCTGTCCAGTGATTTGTCTCTTTATGCGACAGGGGATGTTTCGGAATGAAATGTTGAAGCAGCACACGCCCGGGGTTTTTAACGCCATTTAGCAATTCCACAGGGATAGATTTCAACAGACTGAAAAATAAAGGTTTTTAAATTATTTACAAATCAATTACGTTAGACAGGTGCAAACCCTGCGATGAAAGATTGTGATTAAATTAATGAATAATATTCAGATCATTTGTGGGAGTTAGTTTGTAACAACAAAGTGACTGAACCGTCCGAGGTGTCTTATCAATTACATGAGCTTCCACTGTAAATATGCACTTCAAAGGAACCAGTTGTCTGGCAGAGAATATTGAAGTAAATTATATCACTGTGTCTGTGAAATTGTACTGAATCAGCTACTGTTACCATTCTCCTCGAGAGTATAAACTCCTGATGTAGTTTGTGCTTGTGGGACTCTACTGAGAGGCCTCGAAGAAAATGTCTGTTTGTGTTGATGAATAAACACGATTTCATATCCACTAAATCCTCCAATTGCTTCAGTGACTTAGTCATACGCAGATAATTTGGGGGCTCATCCAGGACCCATTCCGGAACACATGCCATGAAATTGAACAGTCTTGTGTGGGGGGTGTATGTTTTAATCATGTCACTCCGTATGTGTCACAGAACACATATGACAGCTTGGGAGGCGGATAAGAAAGTGCAGTTTTGAGCGCGCGCACGTGCGCGCACGTGTGTGTGTGTGTGTGTGTGTGTGTGTGTGTGTGTGTGTGTGTGTGTGTGTTAGTGAGCGTCAGTGTGTTTCTGTGTCTGTGTCTCTGCTTGTCCCTGCCTGACTATACACGTGCCCGTACTCCTCCAATTCAGTTTATCCCCCTTGGTTCAGTCCCTTCCCATCTGTCTCCGCAATGCAGATGTTCTCGAACTCTCATTTCAAACGCTTCACAAAATGGCTGCTGAATCGTAACAAAGCAAGAACAGAGGTCACATTTCAAATTGCATTTATTATTAATGTATGTAGAAATAAAACAACCTTGAGACTCGTCACAGCGCAATTTCAGCAGACATCCCCACATGCACATTAGATTATCCCAGAACAAGAAACATTTCACAAAATAGCTATCTCCATTTGCAAAAAAAAATCAAGAACAGAGGTCAAAGTTTATATTGAATTAATTATTATTGCATTAAAAACGGAACAACCTGAGTTCTGACACACCTCCAAATCCACCGGCTCCTCCAAGCCAATGCTCACCCCCGAATCCGCCAACACCCCCAACTCTGTGCAAATCAGTGTGAACCCACAAATCTGTGCTCACTGGCAAAACCTCATTCAACACTCAAATCAGCGTGCACCCCAAAAGCAACAGGCACACGAAAATACCAGTGCACTCACACATTCTCTAGCATACACGTAAATCTGTGCACATCCGCAAAGCAAGATTCGCCACCAAATCCGTATCGTTACACTCTCACAGAGCAGGGTTCACTTCAACCACTTTTGAAAACAGCTGTTTCCGCCTTAAAAATATCAAGAGCAAAGTTTAAATTGCAAACACACGCCCACATGCATATTGCTCGTATAATGATTGACATCCCCTTAAATCTGCGTACCTCACCAAACCCATCTTTATCCCCTCATCAGTGGGTGTGCCAAATCCACCGACCCCCATATTCGCTGACAAAACCCGACGTCTGCTCACATCCACAAATTCCTGTGCACCCCCATATTCACCAAAGCATCCCTAAGTCAGAGCAATCCTCAAATCTGTGCGCACCCCCAAATCCGTGCCCACGCCGAACCCGCAGACACCCCCAAATCCACCGACACACTCAGATCTGTGCGCACCCGCAAAGCCGCATGCAAACCACAAACTGTGTTCGCTCCCAATCTGTGCGCACCCCCAAATCCGTGCCCACGCCGAACCCGCAGACACCCCCAAATCCACCGACACACTCAGATCTGTGCGCACCCGCAAAGCCGCATGCAAACCACAAACTGTGTTCGCTCCCAATCTGTGCGCACCCCCAAATCCGTGCCCACGCCGAACCCGCAGACACCCCCAAATCCACCGACACACCCAGATCTGTGCGCACCCGCAAAGCCGCATGCAAACCACAAACTGTGTTCGCTCCCAATCTGTGCGCACCCCCAAATCCGTGCCCACGCCGAACCCGCAGACACCCCCAAATCCACCGACACACCCAGATCTGTGCGCACCCGCAAAGCCGCATGCAAACCACAAACTGTGTTCGCTCCCAATCTGTGTGCACCCCCAAATCCGCCGACACACCCAATTCTGTGCGGTGTCTCAAATAGATTGCACTCCCAAAAACTTATGAACCCTCACACGCCCAAAGCTGTGGGCACCCCGAAATTCACTGACACTCCGAAATCGGTGTGCACACCAGTATTTGCTAACATGCCCTGAAACGTCGGTACACCAGCAAATCAATGTGCAGCCCCACTTCCATGTGTACCCCCAAACCCGCTGACATCGCCACAGACACATTAGATTTTCCAAGAGCAAAACTCATTTCAGTTCGCGAAATAACTGCCACCTTCTTAAAAAGTCCAAAGTTCATATTGTGTTCATTATTAACATATACTTGTGTGTCTGCATTTCTGAGTGTTTATATGAGTTAGCGTGTGTGTCTTTGTGTCAGAGGGGAGCTAGCAGACAACACTGGCGCTTTGTCGTGACGGCTTGGCTACTGAGAACACTTGGCGAGTACAACAGAGGGATGTGTGTACACTGGTTCGAGGAACTATATAGCATTGCATTGTTTGTAAGGGATACAGCAATATCATGGGCTTAACTCTGAGGAGGTTGAACAGGGAATGAAAGAGAGAACCTTTGAGGAGCGTTTGATGGTTCTGGGCGAAAAATGAGGGCGAAATCAGTTTGAAAGCTATCGAATATTGAATGCACACGGAACGGGACGCAGTGGAGACCTGGGGAGGCAGGAGTGATTCGGCGGCTGATCTTGCATTAAGAATGTGCTAAGATTTATGGGTATGGAAGCGAATGGTTGGGTGCACAGCACTGCTCGCAGGCTTCCATGCAGAATATGTCCAGTCTACAACCACTCTTTGCCTGCTGTGGGCAAGCCAGATCTGAATCCACAAAGCAATGTCCCCTTGGATCCCATGCCTCCTTACTTTCTCAATAAGTCTTGCATGGGGTACCTTATCAAGTGCCTAGAGAGATTAAATTAGCGGCATGAACTAAGGGGTATAAACTGAACTGGAGAAAGACAGACGAGAAGTCTTGCGGGGTCAGGCAAAGACAATGGGTCTTCTCTCTCTCTCACACACACACACACACACACACACTCACTCATTCACTCACTCACTCACTCACTCAGACTTTCTTACCGCCTCTGCGGCTCTAGACTGGTGAGTTTGATGGCGATATGTCAGAGTTAGGGGAGGGTCCTGGACGAGCGTCCAAATGTCTGAGCATGACTGAGTCGCTAAAGTCGTTGAGCGTTTCATGGACAGGAAAGTGTTTAGTCATCACCACAGACAGACATTATATTGGAAACCACCTCGATAGAGTCCGCTAAACATAACCTTCATCAAAAGTTTATGCTCTTGAGGAGATTGGTAAGAGTCGCTGATTCAATACAGTTTCACAAGCTACTATGACATAATTTACTTCCATATTCTGTGTCTGACAAATGGTGCATATGTACAGTGGAAGCACCTTTAGCTAATAAGGCGCCTCGGAAGGTTCAGCCAGCATTGTTGGGACAAACTAACTCCCACAAATGGTCTAAATATAAATTCATCAGTTTATTCTGAATCTGTCACAGCGAGGATTGCACCTGCTTGACGAAATTGGTTTGTAAGTAAATTAAAAATCTTTACTTTTAAATCTGTTGAAATCTGTCTCCGTGGAGTCGCTAAATGATATTAAAAACCTCAGGCATGTGTAATCTCAACATCTCTTTCCGAGAGATCGTCTGCAGCACAGGAGGACAAACCACTGGACAGAGAAAATGTCTGCAATGTTGGATAGGTACTTGAGTGTGGGGAAAATATTATACGTGTTCATTGCGGTCATTGGAGTTCCTGGTGAGTGAGCAGAGCAATTCATGTTTGCTATTTCTGACAAGGCTCTGGAGCAGGGATCCAATCGCAGACCCAGTACAGTGCGCACAGTGATATATACTGAGTCACAAATCCCGAGGTACAAACAAAGTCAGCGTCAAAATTCAGGTAGAGATCAAAACATCCAGAAAATCCAAACACCAGAATCGGGAAACAGGCAGAGTCGATATTCAGACGGACAGAGTACAGATACGAATGCTGGAAACGCTCAGGAAAATTCACTGGCACAATCTGGCAACAAACCGGTGAAAGCACCGGACTGAAATACACTGAGCAATAAACAGAGCGGCAGGTGATAGGTGATGCACAATGAGACAAAGGTGGCAGCAATACAGGTAATAATGAGAAACTGATGAGAGACGGAGTACTCAGTAACACAGGGGCCGGAGTAGAGCAGGAGCGGGGACAGGAGCACATGGCAATGCAAAACCACAGACTGACAGCTGGGGGAAACACACAAAAAGACAAAGATCAACTGGAGGTACTGGCAGTACCCCAGCCCTCTACACACACACTACGGACGCCGCTCGGCGTCACGGCAGGTAGAGCTGGGTGCTGGCGGTGGAAGTCCCTGATGAGAGAGGCCTACAGGATGTAACGGGTGGGGTACCACCACCGCTACTCAGGCCCGTATCGCTCCCAGTCCAGAAGGTACTGGAGGCCACGCCCCCGGTGACGAACGTCCAGCAGTCGACGCCCCGTGAACACCTCTGACCCATCGATGAGCCGTGAGGGAGGGGGTGTTGTGGACAGGGCACAGGGGTGGCTCATGATACGCTTTATGCGGGACACATGGAAGATGAGACGAATGCGGCGGAGAGTGGAGGGAAGATTGAGACGGAACAGGGCTGATGACTTTAGCAACACAAACACCCATGTCAGGATGTTGTTCATCGACTATTGCTCAGCATAATCCTGATTGAGCAGTTGCAGAATTCGGGCTCTGTTCCTACTGCCAGGGGAAAAACCTAGTTTGAAACGGGGCCCAGAGTAGACCCTATGATCTGTACTGCTATTAAGAGAGAGAGAGAGGAAGGCGTCCAGCGCAATGAGAGAGAGACACAGAATCTGCTCGAAAGATTGATGTGATAGTTTCTCTGCCAGCTTGTTTACCTTTTCCCCGAGGTCACTTGCCTGCTCGTTAAAGTTCCTGCAGAAAGTGGAGGGCAGAGCAGGTTGATGGACAGCTGGTGTCCAGCATGGAGAGGTAAAAGCCAGGTCCGCTGTTACACAGACAGACAAACCGTGAGACACACAGTGCGGACACTGAACGAGCTTTGTTGCACCCACTCGAAGGTGGGGTTTTTTAAAGGATCGATTCGGGGAAGTCGATCGGTGGCTCACAGTGTGGAAAAGGTGCGACCGTCGGGGAATTATTTGTGTGTTCACCTTCGTCTGGGTTATAATTCCCCCACTGAAGAAAGGCCGTGCGTATCATGGTCATGGTCGGTGAACACAACAGGACTTCGGAAGACAACGTGAAGATCGACGGCAACAGCTCACCTCTCACCTCTCTCTCTCCAACGTTACTCAACTAACTACCCCGACCTGAACTGAACTCTCTTCATCATATCGTAAGACTGTACTCATTTACCCCTAGGTTTGAAAGAGCCTAGTTTTGTTCCTATTTCCACACATGTATCGTTGCTAACCTGTTTGATATATTTGCATTTATAGTACGGTATTGCTTAGTTACTAATAAAAACTATTAGTTAGTAGCAATACCAGACTGCGGAGTGTTTTCCATTTCTGCTGGTTCTTTAACCCGGTCACGGGGTACGTGACACTACGTCGGCAATTGGATCCTTGACTTTATATCCGGAAGACCACAACCTGTGCGGATTGGTTATAACATCTCCTCCTTGCTGACAATCAACACTGGCGCACCTCAGGGGTGCGTGCTTAGCCCAGTGCTCTACTCTCTATATACACACATGACAGTGTGGCTCGGCATAGCTCATTTACCATCTATACACTTGCTGATGATACAACCATTGTTGTTGGAATCTCAGGCGGCGACGAGAGGGCGTACAGGAGTGAGATATGCTAACTAGAGGAGTGGTATCGCAATAACGTCAGTACGATGAAAAACTGATTGTAACCTTCGGAACGGTAATATGAAGGAACACATACCAATCCCCATAGAGGGATCAGAGGTGGGTGTCAAGATCTCTGAGGATCTGACCTGGTCCAATATATCGATGCAGTTATAAAGAAGGCCATACAGCAGCTATACTTCATCAGGTGATTGGAGAGATTTTGTACATCACTAAATAACTTCTATAGATGTACCATGGACAGCATGCCAACCGGCTGCATCGCTGTCTGGTATGGGGTGGGAGGAGTCTTATTAAGTATGATCTTTGGGGGTACTTGGAGACGGATGATAAAATGTCAAAGTGAGCATGGATTCCGTCAAAGGAATCTTCCCTGATGAACCTGTTCGAATTCTTTGAGGAAGTAACAAGCTGTGTGGATAAAGGAGAGGCAGAGGTTGTCACTGACTTGGATTTTCAGAAGTCATTTGATGAGGTGCCGCACATCAGACTACGTAACAAGATGAAATCCAATGGCGTTGCGGGAAAGTTACTGACGTGGACAGCGGAATGGCTAACAGGCAGGAGGCAGCGTGTGGGAATTAAAGGGGCCTTTTCTGGTTGGTTTCCAGAGACTTGCAGAATCCGCTCTCACCCAAATCTGTTGAGGGAAAAGCAATAAAAAAATGGGCTTTTCCCACTGTGTAGTAAATTTATTCCGCAGATTATTCTTGATTCAAAAATCTTTTTGAAACTGACTGATTAAATTATACAGCCAAATTAACCAAATTACCGTGAAAATTTACAATTTCAACTGAGATTTAACAAACGACATAATATAAATGCATAGTAATACAATATTTCAATTTTCCTTGTCATTCGCATTTGCTAAAAACTGCCAAAAATGAAACAAAAATGATTTTTTTCCTAGCTAAATTGACAACATTGACTGGGAAATGGTTTAGGAAGGCTGCTTAAACGTTTATGACTCGGGAATAAGCGCGCGAATACAGATATATTGCTAACAAAAATGCTGTCACCCGGACCTAGGGATTTTTCGGTGACGTCATATGCAGTAATAAACACTTTTCACAACCTACCTTAACGTATAATACATCCAAACACATATACTTTAAAGTTAACAGGGAGAAAATAGGAGAATGAAGTATGGCGATAATGGATGCGTGAAACCTTGATTAAATATCTTGACCCGGTACAGTCCGATTCGTGACTGACTCTGAAGTGAGGTTGTGTGGGAGAAGCTTAAACAATGAATGTACCAGTTGTGCCGAATTCAAACGGTGTGTTGGAAAGATATTATAAATAGGAGGGAAACTATTGACTCCAATGAAGCTTGCTGCGTTGGTATTTCATCGGTTCAGTTACCAGGGCACCCATAAACTCTTGAAGCTCCCCTTCTCACATTTTTCAGTCCGTGGCCCCGTTCAAATATGCCTGGGCCCCAAAGGGTGCCATATGGCCCCCACTGAGAATAGATGATGTACACCATTTATAGGTGTCCTTGAGCTAGATAATCGCGATCAGCTGACTGCAGGAAACTCTCACTGGATAATTCTCAAATTGAATTTTACGCAGAGGGGAGGAATTTCAAATAAGGGTGTCTTGGAAATGACCAGGACACACAGTAACGATACCACTGTGGTCCGTGTGAAGGCTCCAGAGGCAACATTATCATCATGGTCAACGGTGCGCGTGGAATAGTAATGACTTCGGCAGCTTGGCCTGCAGTGATATCATCTCAGTTCAGTGAGCTGAGATCGAGAGAAGCAATGACAACATCAAAGTGGTCAGTGACGTGCTTTGAAAGTACAGATCATTTTGCATATTGAATACAAGAGCCTGTAACCGTTCTGACGTTCAAGCTTCACACTCAATGTGCCTGTTCGCGTCCGCTGTCTTGCAGTTCGAATCCAGGAAGTGGTTCTCCAGGAGGTCAGAGAGAAGAGTCTGAGTTTGACTAGTGGAGATTTTGGGCAGATTCATCAAGTCTGTGTTTCACATCCTTCCCCTTCTGCAGAGAAATCTTCGTTGGAATGTTTACTCCTATCAGAGCAACAAATAAAATTATTACAAAGCCTTTAATAATAATGTGTCCTGTTTTCATTTTATACCGACATGTGTTGTATCCCGTATTTCTGCATGTGCTGAACTACAACGGGTTAACAACATCTATTTCTGACTGTAATTAATCTGATTTGTGATGCGCAATAATTCTCCTTGTTGTGCACGGCCTGCTTGGAACAACATCAACCTGAACGTTTATTTGCAGTATTATTCAGAATATTGTTGAGTGTTTAACTACGTTATACGTATGTTTGCCTCCATGCGCGATGTTTGAACAATTATATTTATTCATTCTGTTCTTGGCGGTATGCGAGATCAGAAAAAGAAGCAGCTGTGTAAAGCTGTAAGTGATGGGGACTCGTATTTTTATGTTCCCCAGTGTGTTTCATTATCTGCATCATTGAACATAAGCTGCACCTCTTTTCATATTTTAGGTTCTTTTTCCACTACACCACGTACAATGGCCGGAATTACTTTTGTGCAGGTAGACCTAATAGAATAGACGTAAGACGCTCCCTCCCACCACTAGCCTGCAGGTTACACCTGAGCATGCTGTAGCCCCTGCTAACTGATGTACACTGGATATGGTGGAAGAACTTGTAGCAGAGTCACAGACTGACGGTGTTGCCTGCCTATGCCCGGGTTCGGGTCGGATTATCTACCCTGTAGAGGAACTTGCAGTGCGAGGTGCATGTGGGCAACGAAAACATAGGTAGAACGAGGAAAGAGGATCTTTGCTTTACCACCTGAGCGACATTCAATAGGGACCGGGAGATTAGAGAGTTAAATACCAGTTCATGAAGACTATTATAGATTACAGGGAGACACTGACCATTTGGGGAAGAGGGACACAGAGTGGCAAATGGATTACAATACAGATATGCACTTTCTGATGAGGCTGATGGGAGCTGGACTGTGCACATCTCTACTCACATCATTCTACAGGGACACAGTCGGCTACACCGAGCCTCAGTGTGTCCCTCAGCATGTACTGCCGCAGCCTGAAATGTGGTAGTAGGAGACAGGGGGGAAATGGCTGGTTTGATGTTTCACGGGATATTAACACAGAACAGTTAAAGGTGTCTGCTCCACCTTTTCCCAGTCCTTTGTCTTCTTTCCCTCCACCGGACATGACGCTGCTTCACTCAGATGGCTGCTCAGTGACACACTGACTGCTGCTGTCTCCTGTTATACCCAGAACCTCGACCTGCCCGAGGAAGGTGCGGAGAGACAGGCTTGGGAGGAGGATGAGACAGAGTCAGAGTGACGGACTGCAGAGAGCGGCCCCTCATCTTCCAGCTCCACCTGAACTTTAACACATCCACCAGTTTCCAACGGTACATGCACAACAGAACTGAAAGACAGCGCTCTCGTCAAACTCTCTCACACTCCGGGTCCATACTGAAGGATTCCCTGGTTTTACTGTTCCCAGCTCTGCTCCAGAATTTTAAGGAATAATCTCCCACTCAACAAAGAAACACTTGAGGGGTCGGTAAAAGTGATGGGAATCCTTCCCTGGGACAGAGAACAGTGCAGCGCGCCCTCCTCAGACACAGCAGCCGGAGGGTGAGGGTTCAGCTGGTCTCAGTGTAAAACCAGATTGCAAGGAGAAAATGAAATATGGTCGCAGGAAGGAGCTGCATATACAAGCTGATCTGTGCTATTAGAGCCTTCTACAGCACAATTGAACGGATTCCGGAAGCTAAACCGGACAGGGTCCTCACTGAATACAGAGATAGCAGAACCTCGCTCAAACAGGTGATTAGAAAAGACAAAATAAGACATAACATGTCCTTGGTGAGCAGAAACAAGAATAATCTCAAGGTATTTTAACCTTATTCCTTAGAGCGTATGAGAATGAGGGGAGATTAAACAGCTGTATACAAAATTATGAAGGTTATAGATAGGGTGAATGAATGCATTGTACTGTGAGAAACGTGTTTGATCTTACAGCTATTGCAGGGAGATGGTTGCAGGCTGACCGGGAGAGGGACCTCAGTGTTCGAACATATTCAGTGTTCCAGCACTGTCCGAAGCCCGGATGCAAATGGAGTAGAGTTGGACATCCTAACTCCAGCAATCCAGTCCCACAAAAACCCGGAGCCACAGAAGCTCCAAAGTCTTCATCTCTGAGAAAGGATGTATCCAGCACGAAGACTGGCTGCACCTGGGGACAGCGTGAAAGACTGGCACAGCACAGAGAACTCGGGGCAGTGGTCTGTGTCCCAGTGGGCATGATGTGCGAAACTGACACCGTCTGACTGAGAGACATAGAGCAACAGATTCCTGTTTAATCTCTGCCCTCTCGCAATCTGGCGCCCTGTAGTAGCGGATTCCACATCCCTGTTTTTCTATGTCGTGTCTCTATGCATCCACACTCTCTGCGAACTTCCTTGTTTCATTACACCTCTATAATATTGCCCCTCGTTCTCCCACATTCCAAGAAAAAACAATCCTAAACTGCTCATACCTCAGTCATTTGTGACCCAACAATGACCTTGTAAACTTCCCCTTCGTTATTTCCAGCTTAATGACATCTTTCCTGTAACAGTGTGACAAAGCTAAACACGATATTTCAATGTAAACTCACATCTTATACAACTGCAGCATAACACCCCGAACACTGTCCTCTGTGCATTGACTGATGAAGGCCAGTGTCCAAATGTTTCATCATCAACTTGTCAGTCTTTGACCCAATTTGAGACCCTGTCAGCTCATTGAGTGACAGGCAACTCATGTTTAATTAACATGAAGAGAATTTGTCTAGATGCTAGAAAGGAATCTATAGATGTGGTTGGATTTTCAGAATACATCTAATAAGGTGCCACATGAAAGGCTGGTGCTCAACACCAGAAATCACAAGACGAGTTCACAAGAATAGAAGTCTGGTTTTTACATAGAAGACAGAAACTCAGTTAACAGATTTGTTTCCGGATTGGAGGATGTAACTACTGGAATATCCCACGGATCAAATCCACCCTCAATTACATACTATCAATTTTAAAATTTTGGTGGAGTGGGCGGAGGTTGGGTTGGGAATGGGTTTTCTAAGGGAGCGGGGTAAGTTGAGGGCCGTCAATTACTCACAATCGATATAAATTACCCGGACGAGGGGTCAGAGTGTGAGGTGTCCAAGGGTGTCTGTCAATGACATAGGATGTGGTGGGGGTAATGTTGTGATGGGACATTTGGTCTCTGCCACAGGATATAGAGACGCTGGGTAAAAGAGAGAATACTTGGAAAATGGAGTTTTATGTGGTAAACAGCGATGGCGCGTTCAGTGATGGAAAGAATCAAAACGCAGACTATTATTTATATGGAGAGAAACAGCACATGATTCAAGTACAGAGAGGTCCAGGTGTTCTCTTGTACAAGTTACACACAAACAGCAGACAGGTGCATAGAACGGTTGATGGACATTTATCTCTGTGTGATTGGTGCAGAGAGACGGAGAAGTGTTGTTACAGTATCAGACAAGTGCACAGCGATGGAGTTTGGGAAGGTAAAGCAGGCCAGGACATATACAATGTCATGTGAAGTGTTAGTGAACAGAGAGATCTTGGGATACAGGTACATAGTTCCCGAAAAGTCACAGCACAGATTGTCATGGTTGTGAAGTAGGTGAACAGCATGCCTCCCTTTGGCAGCAGAGGAGTTGCATTACAGTTGCACAAAATATTAATTAAATCACAGCTGCAGTAACCTGTGCAATTCTGGTCAGCACAATAAGGAAGAAGTGATTAAGCTGGAAAGGTGAAGAAAAGATTCACAGAAATGTTGCCTGGACTAGGGTCTTGTGTTACAGGTAAAGATCAGACACTCTGGGGCTGCTTTCACTGGAGTGAAGGAGGCTGAGGGGGGACCTGACCGAAGTTTATAAAACTATGCAGTTGTAGATAAGGGAAACAGTCAGAGTCACTTTCCCAGGGTGGGAATGTCAAATTCAAGAAGGCTGCCTTTACAGTGACAGGGTGATCATTTAAAGATGGTGAACAGGGCAAGTGGTAGATCGGTTTTATTTACGGAGTGGTGGGGCCCGGTATGGGCTGCCATGGGGAGTTATGGAAGCAGAGATGATAGTGACATTGAAGGGAGAGAAGAGATTCTGTTTAATGTGGCATTGTGTTCAGCACAGACATCGTGGGAAGAAGGATCTGTTCCTGTACCGCACTGTTCAGTGTTCTCAGTGAGCCTCAGTGACAGAAAAATATTTAACAGGTACATACAAGTTTACAAGATTGCAAGTACACAGTGCTCTGGAGGTGTAGGTAGGGTGGTGAAGAAGGCATTCATCAGTTAGAGTTTGGAGTACAGGAGATGGGACTTCATGTTGTGACAGTACAGGTCATTGTTGAGACCACAATATATTGTGGGCAGTTCCTGACTCATTTATAGGATGAAGATCACTAAGCTGGGAAAGGGCAGAATGTTTTGAAAGGGGAAAGATCAAAAGGGAAACTCGGGCAACTTCTTCCACACAGAGAGTGGTGGGTGAATGGTACGAGCTGCCAGGAGAAGCTGCAGAGGAGACACAATCACAATGTTTAGCAGACATTCGGACAGGTGAATGAATCGGAGAGGTTGAGAGGGAAATGGACCAAACACAGGTTGAATGGAACTCTGGGATACACACCGTGGTCAGTATGGCCGCGTTTTTGTCCTGTGCATTTCTGTAACTGAGTGGAAGATGGACAGCACTAGAGGTTCCTCACTCCAAGTGTAGATTGTTCACATGTGACTGGGGGGAATGTGTAAAAGACGGGAAGAGGAATGTGCAAAATAGGTTTCTCCCCACATGTCCTTTACATCATTCTCCTCTCACCACAGATCAACTCCATCTAGTTTTAGATGGCCTTTGTTGTGAAAAGGACTGCAGCCATTCACTTTATCAGCCATGTCCCTCAGAGTTTATACACTTCTATACGCTCAACACTCAGCTTTCTACATTCCGGCAGCACAGACCGAGGCTTTCCAGTGTCTCCTTGTAACTCCTTCCCAGTCGCTACTTGTGAATCTTTACTGCACCCTCTCCAGCTGAATCACATCCTTTTTGTTGCTGGGCAACAATCCAACTACGGTCTCAACAAAATATTGTATAGTTGTGACGATACATCCTAACTCTTGTATTCAGTGCCCTGACTGATGAAGGATTCATGCCAGAGGATTTCCGCACCACCCTGTGTACACTGTCACCAGTTTCAAAGACCCACAGACTCATGGACCATTTATCTAAATAAATAAATGAGGAAGTATAATGTTTTGGTGTTATTAATTTAATTGAATGCTCTTTATCTAGTTTTAGGACTTAGGTGAAGATCTGATCACATTTCGAACATATTCATGCAGAAATAGAGAAGATCCTACATAATTCACAAATTTCTCTCACATCTGTATCTGTGTTGTGAGGCATTTGCCACTCTGGCCGGCTTCGCTAACTGATCAGGATCTCTATGCGAATATTATTCACTATCAACAACATGTCCAAACTTACTGATGAAGTCTTTTGCATTTGCATGCAAATACATTGTTAAAATAATGAACAACAAGACTCACAGCTCTGCCCTCTGGAGCACATCACTAATCCCCAGCCTGCATTCTCAGAAACAGTTTTATTCACCTCTGTTAATAAGATTTTGTAAATCTACAAAAACCTCTGTAGATCCATCAACCACAACTTCCTGCAAACAAAGCCACGCTGACTCCTGCTAATCAGACACCGTCCATCCAAATACAAGTGATTCCTGTCCCCCAGAATCCCCTCCAGTAGCATCCGAACTACTGAAGTCAGGCTGACTGACCTGCAGTTCCCAGGCTTGTCCTTGACAGCTCTTTAAACAGTAAAACAACATTAGCCACTCTTCAGTCACTGGGGCAACCTTCAGTGGACCTCAACAATCTTCTCTCTCCGTCCACAAAGCAGTGGGTCAGGCCCTGATGATTCATCCACCTTAATGCAGTGTAGGCTGCTCATAACTGCTCGCTGGTAATATGAATGTCCTCCAAATCAAGTCCACGAGTTTGCATTATCCATTGAGCAACCATGATATTGTACTCAGTACAATATCATGATCCCACTCATTCCCTGTGGCTCAGGACATGGAGACCCTGCTGTTCTCTATGGGGCCTCTCTGTCCCAAGCCACACTGTTACTCGTAACATAGCTACAGAACCTCTTGGTATTTTCCTGACATACCTGATCAATCACATAACATTCGCCCGTCCTCCAGGCTTCTCTCTTAAGAGTATTCTTAATAACTGTTATTCTCATCAGGTGATTTGCCCGATTCTCACCTCCTACACCCAGTGTATGCTTCCTTTATTTCTTGACCAGAGCCTTTATATCTCTCATTGGCCAAGGTTCCCTCAACTTGCCAGGTTATCCTTCACTCTAAAAGGAACATGCTTCTTCTGCACAGCTGCAATCACACTCATATATAAAAAAAACTCCCACTTGCCATCTGTTCATTTTCTGTCATAGACATTCTCTCACTCCCCCTCCGCTAGATCCAGTCAAATCCACTAAAATTCACCTTTTCCCTAGAATAGATCCCTAAACTCTGAACTTGACCATAGATTCCCATCACTATCTTCAACCCAATAGAAAGAATGAAGAAGGTATTAACAAATACAAGGGTAAGACGTGGGAACACGAAACAATCCTCATAGAGGAATCCGTATAGGAGAGAGTGAGCAGTTTCAAGTTCCTGGGAGTTAGGATCTCTGAGGATCTATCCTTGCCCCGAAATAACAATGTAACTGTAAAGAAGACAAGACAGCAGCTATATTTCATTAGAGTTTGAAAAGATGTGATTTCTCAATGTGCTGTGCAAAATGCACACCAGCCGCAGCCCTGAAGACCTTCGCGCCATGCTGCTTTCATCTTATGAGAGACGGCACGCCACACGATCAAATTTATCTGTGCCTGCTCATGCCTTTTCTGTGCCCAATGCGAGAATCTGGACACTGGATAGAAACTTCCTGCACTGTGCTATCAGAATTGGGATCAGCCTTCCGGATGCTGTGATTGGAAACATCTCCGACGATGGGGTCCAAGCCTTCAAGAGTTGAGCGCACAAACTCCTGTCATCTCTGGGAGGGAAGTCACGTGCTTCTTTGTAAGCTATCATGAAAGGGACCAGAATGGCAATGCTTGGTTGTTGGTAGGTAGGGGTTAATACTTGACTTTCAAGAACACTTGTGAGTTATGTTCCGACTGGACTCAGTCCTTAAACTGCTGGAGAACAGTGCTGAAAGAACAGGTGCTGTTTTCCCCCGGTCGGGATTTGTTTTTCTTTCCAAGTGCTCCTGCCACGTTTTGTCACCCTGCAACCTTATCCTTCAATCTCTTTGAATTATTGAGGACAGAATGTGTATAAACGTCTCTATCCAGCAGACCTCATCATGATCATCATGACTCCAGTATTTCTACTATTCGTTAATGTTTCTGAATCGTGCACATGATTTTTTTGTATTTTATCACTGAACAGCAGTGAACCATCTGATTGGCCTACCAGAGTTCTCTTTGAGAACTAGTAATGGAAGTCGCTCAAAAACCTCTCTCAATGTACAGTGAAGGATATTCTAACAGGCTGATTCAGTCTTTGGTGGGGATGGGGGCAGTTACTGCGCAGGACCGAAAGAAGCTTCCAGAAGGTGTAAAATTAGTCAGCTCCATCTTGGGCCCTAGCCTCGGTAGCATCCAAGACATCGTCAAGTAGCGGTGCATCAGAAAATCGACGTCAGTAATGCAGGACTTCCACCACCCAGGACATGCCCTCTTCTCATTGTTAAAGGCAAGAAAGAAATACAGAAGCCTGAAGGCGCAGACTCAGTGATTCAGGAACAGCTTCTTCCCCTCTGCCATCCGATTCCTAAATGGACATTGTATCCATGAACACCACCTCACTTTTATAATATATATTATTTTTGTATTTGCAGCATATTTCATCATTTAAGTGTGCATATATACTTACTGTTATTGTTTTACTTGTTTTGTTTTTTTCCCTTTCTATGTTTTCATGCATTGGATAAAACTGCTGCTGGTAAGTTAACAAATCAGAATCAGGTTTATTACCGCTGGCATGTGACGTGGAATTTGTTAGCTTAGCAGCAGCAGTTCACTGCGATACATAGTATGGAAGGAGAAAACAAAATAAAATAAAAATAACAATTATAGTGTCCAAGGTTTCAATGCCCGTTCAGGAATCTGATTGCAGAGGGTAAAAAGCCGTTCCTGAATCGATGAGTGTTTGCCTTCAGGCTTCTGTACCTCCTACCTGATGGTAACAGTTTCCAAATTTCACAACACATACAGGTGATAAAAAAAAAACCGATTCTGATTCTGATACAAGTGATTCTTGATCAGCTTGTTGAGTAGGCTGAGGAATGGCAAATGGTGTTCAGTCCAGATGAGTGAGGTGTGGCAATTTGTGAAGTCATGTCGGAGAAGGACTTTGTGATCTCAGCACTGTCTGTCACAGAAACATTACTCCCCTCCATTGACTCCAGCTGCATTTCTAGCTGCCCCTGGAAAGCAGTTAACATAAACAAATACCCTTTCCGCCCCGTCATTCTGTCTTCTCACACCTTCCATTGGGCAGCAGACATAAAGGAGTGAGAACACACAGCACCAGGATCAAGGACAACATCGGTCCTAATGTTTCTTAATTGTACGCAGGATATTTTGTATTTTACAGCATTTTTAAAAGTATTCATACCCACTTTCAAAGTTTTCACGTTTTATCGTTTTACAACATTAATTCACAATGATTTCATTTGGCTTTTTGACACCGAATAACAGAAAGACAATTTCGTGTCAAAATGGAAGTCATGTCTAAAAAGTGATATTCACCCCTTGAATATGACAAACCAAATAGTCACTGGTGCAGTCAATTTGTTTTAGAATTCATATAATTAGTTAAATGGAAATCACCGTGTGCAGACTGAATGCTTCAATTAACTGTCGTAAAATGCCAATTGCTGTTGCGTCAGTGTCTTATGTTCTCTTCCATTTTTATACTCCATGAGCACCTCATTTGTTCCGGCCTGCTTATACCTGCAGTGAACCTCCTTTTATATCTTCACCAGGGCCTCAACATCTAAAAGGACCGAAGATGCCTACATCTTTCAACTTTACCTTTTATTCAGTCAGACATATATAAGAATTTTAGTCCCAAAGTTACACTTTTTGAAGCTTCCCACTTCCCAAGTTCACATTTGCCAGAAAACAGCCTTCCCTAATCCACACTTGACAGGTTACTTCTGATTCATTTAAAAGTGACCTTCCTCCAAGTTAGAATCTCACCCGGCACACCAGACCTAACTTTATGCGTATTTACCGTGAAACAAATGACCTTGTGGTCACTAGATGCAAAGTGTTCTCTTCACAAACTTTTGCCACTGCCCTCTCTCATTCTCTAATCGCAGATCAAGTATCGCACTCTCTCCAGTTGCAGTTATTTCCATTTTAATAACAAAATTGAATCTAACTCGCTTCCTCAATGGCCTGCCAAATGTCAGTCAAAGAACTATTTCGGAATGCCACCGAATAATTGGTCTCCGGATATGTCCATCAATTCCCATTCACGCACAGTGACCTCACAGTCTGACGATTCTGGACACAAACCCATCAAATGCGTCATCCAAGTCACTGAGAGAGAGGTTAAAAAGAAATGGTCCCAGCACAGTCACTTCTGGAAAACCACGAGTTACTGGAAGTCCACCAGAAAGGTTTTACTTTGTTCCCAGTCTCTGTGATAGAGAGCAGCTGACAGATGTGTGTAAGGGAACATTTTGGGACCTGCACAGAACATTTTGGGACGATTTGCACCTGAACTGCAAGGGAACTAATATCCCACTATAACACCAACCTTATGTTTCTTGCGATCTACGATCTCTCTGCAAATCTCTGCAAATTTGTTCCTCTAAATCCGTCGAGGTGTTGAGTTCTCTGTAATACAGCCCCATGAACGAGGTCATAGCTTTTTTTTATTCATCGGTTCCACGCAAAACGCATCATGGGACGATTCTTCCAGTCTGGCCTGACTGAGCACAGCTGTAATATTTTTCTCTGAATAGCAGCATCATCCCTCTTTCTTTCATTCCCCCGCGATTTGTCGCGTCTAAAACAACGGAAACTCGAAATATGGAGCGGCCAATAGAGCCCCTCCTGCACCCAAGTGGTTACAATATCATACATCCAGTTGTTCATGTACAGTACATCGTAAAAAGCAACATTCCCAAAAGAGACACCTATGAATTTCCACTGATAACCGGCAGCCAGACAGAATGGGATCCCATATTTCCTCTCTCTGTTTTCTGCCGATCAACCAGTGCTCCACCTGCGCTATTAACTTCCCTGCATTTCCATGGGCTCCTATCTTGCTAGGAATTTCCAAATACACCTTATCTGCTGCATCTCTTTTGTCTATGAGCTTGTAATTACCTCAAAAATTGCAGTAGGTCTTTATCAGGCTGGAGTTTCCTTTTAGGAACCCATGCTGCCTTTGGCCTATCTCGTCATGTGCCTCCAGGTACTCCATGATCTTATCCCTAACAATCGTTCCAACAAGTTTGTAAACACTGATGTCAGGCTAACGGGTCTACAGTTTCATTTATGCCGCCTTCCACCCTTCTTAAATAGCAGAGTAACATTTGCAATTTTCCAGTCATCTGGTACTTCGCCAGAACCTATCGATTCTAGAAAGATCATTATTAATGCCTCCGTTGCTTGGTTCAGATCCCGAGCGGGACAAAGTGCCGAACATGAGGCTGCTGAACAAACAGGGAAGATTCCAGCATTGTCTGACTAGCAGAATGCAAAGTGTCTGAATTAAGGGAGGCTTTTCTCGTTTGGCTGCCGTGCCTGGTGTTGTTCCACAGACGTCTGTGTTGGGACCGATCACTGTTACATTATATGTCAGTGAATTGGATGATGGCTTTGCGCAGGGTTTGCAGACGATATGAAGATAGGTGAAGGGGCAGGTAGCTTTGTCGCAGGGTTTGCGGACGATATGAAGGTCGGTGAAGGGGCAGGTAGCTTTGTCGCAGGGTTTGCGGACGATATAAAGGTCGGTGAAGGGGCAGGAAGCTTTGTCGCAGGGTTTGCGGACGATATGAAGGTCCGTGAAGGGGCAGGTAGCTTTGATGAAGCAGAGAGGCTGAAAAGGGATTCAGCCACCTGAGGAAAAAGAGGAAAGAAATAGCAGATGGAATACAGTGCCAGGACGTGCATGGAGATGCACTTTAAAAGACAGCCCAATGATCCAAAAATCTGAAGCTCTCCCGCCTGCAGCAGCTCCATCGTCACACGTTAAACTGTATAATCTTCATACTTCTGATTTCACTGGTACAGTGGCACGGGTAGCAATTATAAGGACACAGCCCTGTAAATCCCGCCATTTAACTTTGAACACATCCCCCGAACTCACTTTAAAGAATATTGACACTCTTCCTACCCATGACATTGGTACCTATATGGACCACAGCATCTAGCTGTTCAGCCATCACAAGACCATAAGATTCTGGAGCAGAATCGGGTAATTTGACCCATAAAGTCCGCGTTTTCATTTTGGCTGTTCCATTTTCCCTTTCAGCCCCCATCTCCTGCCCTCTCACCGTCGCCCTTCCTGCCCTGACTAAACAAGAATTTATCAACCTCTGCCTTAGATATACCGGATGACGTCTCTAGCAAAGAATAGCACAGATTGACAACCGTGGCTGACAAGAGAAGTCGAAGCCAGCATCAGAGAGGGAATAAAATACAACAAAAATAATTCCAGCAGTAGCTGACTAGCGGGCGACGAAGAATGGGAAGAGAGGGTCCTTTTCCGGCTGGCTGCCAGTGAGAAGTGTTGTTCGACAGACGACTGTGTTGTGATAATTCTTTCACGTTATATGTCAATGATTTGGATGATCTAATTGATGGCATTCTTGCAACGTTTGCAGACAATACGGAGATGGGTGGAGCGACAGATAGTTTTAAGGACGGAGCGAGGCTGCAGAAAGACTGACGGATGAGGAAAATGGACAAAGAAGTGGCAGATGGAACGCAGTGCCAGGAAGTGAATGGTCATTCACACTTGTAGAGGAAATGAAAGGGTTGAGTACTTTCTAAGTGGAGAGAAAATGCAAAACACGGACAAGCACAGAGAACTGGGACTCGTTGTGCAGGATTCCCTCAAGATTATTTCAGAGTTCGAGTGTGTGATGAGGAAAGAAAAGGCGATATTAGCATTTATTTGAAGGTAGCTACAATGCAAGAGCAAGGATGTAATGTAGCGGCTTTATAAAGTGCTGGTGTGGCCTCAAACGGAGTATTGTGAACAGGTTTAGACCGCTTATCTTCAGAAGAATGTGTTGAAACTGGAGAGGGTTCAACGAGGTTCACGAACATGTTTCCAGGTTCGATGGCTTTCGGTCTGCATTCACAGGGATTCAGAAGAATGAGGGGTGACCCGATTGAAACCTATCGAATGGTGAAAGGCTCTGACGATGAGCCGGGAAAGTAGAGGCGGATGAGCCTGACACCAGCGGTTAACTTATTGTCAGATATTCTGAGGAACAGGATATAGAAGTATTTCAAAGGTATCAAATGTTTCAAATGTGTAGTTAATTTAAGAGAAATGTATACAATATACAGCCTGAAATTCTACTCTTCGCAACCATCCACGAAAAGAGAGGAGAGCCCCAAACAATGAATGACAGTTAAATGCCAGCTCACCAAATTCCCCCCAGTTCATCCCACCCACGCATAAGCAGTAGCAAAGCAACCATCTCATCCCGCCACCACCTACTAGTTAAAGAAAGCATCGGCGCCCTCCAGCGAGCACAGAAACGTGCAGCAAAGCGTCAATAGGGACACAGACTTGCAGAACCCCAAAGACTACACGTTCACCCGGTAATTCAACACACCACAGACTCTCCTCCTCCTCTCTCTCTCTCTCTCTCTCTCTCTCTCTCTCTCTCTCTCTCTCTCTCTCTCTCTCTCTCTCTCTCTCTCTCTCTCTCTCTCTCTCTCTCTCTCTCTCTCTCTCTCTCTATCTCTCTCACTCTCACTCTCTCTCTCTCTCCCTCTCTAATAAGGGAAAAAATAGGTTGTCCCCGTTTCACAGCGACAGGGGGGACATAACAAACAGCTCGCTGATTTAAGATGTTAGTCGGTTGTAATTCCAGGTCGGGGTCTTCAAAAGAAATATGAAGGGGAAAATAGAGATATTAAAATAGAACTAGAGCTCTTTGCGAAGTCGCCGTTCGGCACCATCGTCCTCCTCAGCTCCACGTAACTTTGGATTTCAATGGGAATATGGTAAACTGGATTTGCAGCTGACACTTGGATACAGAGCATGAGTGGCAGTGAGGCAGATTATCAAAACTTGGAGATGAGTTTAGCAGCTGGATAAATGGGCTGACGATTTTGCAGCTGGAATGTAATGAGGACCGATGTGAGGTGTTGCGCTTTGCCGGGAACAACAGGGTCGGACTCAGACAGTGACTGGTCGGGGATTGTGGTCTGCGGAGAGCAGAGGGATCCGGGAATACAGTTCCATAGTTCAGGGCAGGGTCATGAAGAGAGCCTTTGGCACATTGGCCTTCGTGAATCAAAGTACTGAGTACACGAATTGTAAAGTTATGTTGAAGTTGTAAAGGACGCAACTGAGGACAATCCTGGAGTATTGTGTGCAGTTTGGATCATAGAAACTATGATCCTATAGTTCAATGCAGGTCCTTCGGCCCACATAGCTGTGCTGAAACTGACCTTACAATGGAACTACCCAGGCTTACCCATAACCCTCAATTTTTCTAAGCTCCGTGCATCTATCCGGGGTCACCTATCTACACGAAGACGTATCAAGAAACTTGAACGATTAGAGCGAACATTTATAATGATGTTTCCAGGAGGTGAGTACCTGAGTTGGAGAGAAAGATTCAAAGGGCTTTTTCGCACCTGAAGGCTTTTCAACCCTCAGGTTGGGTGAGGCCTGAATAAGAGGTCATAAGTTCCGGGTAAAAGGAAAAGGGTTTAAGGGTAAAATGTGAGGGAACTTCTTTACTCAGAGGACAGTGTGAGTGTGGAATGACACGCCAGTGGAAGTGGAGAAATAAGGTTCCATTGAGACACTTGGACAGGTACATGGACGGGAGGGATGGTCCTGGTGCCGACCGAAAGGGCCGTCGGGAAACAGACTATCACACTCTGGAGGAGACGATGGGTATGTTGATGTGTGAGGAGTTTGATAACTCTACATCCAATCCCTAAGAATCTTCTCCAGAAACGTGTCTACCCCTAACGTGACTCTATATTTTCCAGTATTATCCATCCCCACTCTTAAATAACGGAATAAGATCGATCAGCGCTTTTCTGAGTTCTTACTCGTGGCTACAGAGAACACAAATATATTGGTCAAGTCACTAGTGATGTTGTTTCCTGCCTCTCTCAATAATCTGCAGTATATCCTACCAGGATCTGAGTAAATAATCCACCGCACTGCCCGATAAGAGACTAAACACTAACTCCTTTGTGGTCCTGTACTGAACAAATTTAAAAGGCATTGTGATTAAGTATAGGATAAGAAAGGTTTAGTTAAAGACTCCTGCAGCAGGGAAAATAATCTTTCAGCACCTGTGACCATGTGACTATTCAAGCTGACTCATGCCCAGAGGAAATGGCTCACACGCAGGCAGATGGGACAATTTTGGTGGACACCGGTGCAGCCTGGAAGGGCCACTGTCAATGCTGAAACTGGAGGGTTTCATCCGAAACTTCGACAGTATTCCTCTCAGGAGATTGTGCCTGACCTGGTAAGTTTCTTTAACAGTTGCATTCTATACAAAGTATATTTTGTGCAGGAGGTCTCCAGAGGAGATTCACCAGGAGTGTGGAGGATCGTGGTTCATAACTCCCAGAGTGCCTGCTGCCGGCTGGTGGCGCAATTTTCTCTGCATCGGCAGAGGCTGAGGGAGGTCTGGCAAACATCGCCGGGACAGACACTCGGAGGTGTGGACGGAGAGCCACGCCCGTCCCTGTAGATGCCGCGGCCGACGACAACCGACAGCAGTATCGCTGAACTCCGCCACAGCGATAGAGCAGACGAGGAGGGTCTGAGTTTGGGGCAGATTTCCACCCGGCCTATCGTAGTTCAGCCCCTTCACTGTCCCCTGCTGTCACTGGCAGAGGAACCTGTCGGTCAAATGAGATGATTAGTTAATGTGAATTTCAGTCATGGAGAGAGGTGGGAATGTGAAAACAGCAACTATGTTGCCTTAGGAAAATAGAGGCGGATCAGTTCAACAGTTTAAAGTACAGTTGGGTGTGTCTTATGCAGAGACCTTGCAAAAAGTTAAACCTGACTCTGACTGCTAAATTTAATAAAGTGTTGCCAGTCAGAGAATAGACTCTGAACTGGTTGATACAATGGAGTTTGTGATGTTTATAAAGGATGTGGTGAATTGTAATGATCAGACATCTCGTACTACTGGCAAAAAATAGAATGATTGTGAAAGCTGCAGAAAGGTATCTCGGTGTAACCGGTGTTAAGTTGGAAGCTGTAAATGAAGATCTGATGGGTAGAGTATCTGCATCCTAATCTATCCCAGCCTGATTTTTCATCATCAACAGAAGTCTGTTTCTCATTTGTCAGAATCCCCCGATGTTTTGAGTATTGAGGAAAAGTGTTTATCTTCACAGTTAAGTTTTTCTGTGCAGGATTATATTGTCGTTTGGCTTGTTTGGTCATTTGATAGAGAGGTAGTGCTGACAGTTTTATAAGAATGGAGGCAGGGTGTAGAGTTGTGAATGTGAATGAACCGTATGTGGGATTGCTGTAGAAATATTTGATTCAGCAGGTAGTTGTATAAAACTGATTATGGTTGACAACGCCTGTGAGAAAGTCTATTTTGTTCTCGCTCACGAAGAGTTGTCTGCTGCTGAGATTTTAACGCAGTTCACTGAGGGTTTGTTTACGGAATGATGGTAATGGCTTGATTAAAGAACAGTTTTTCAACTTGTGTGTCTGAATGGGTAAGATATTTAACATTCACAGAAGTTCTGGAACTGCTGCAGAATATTGACGAAGATGTGTATTTTTACAATGAAAGGTTATGTCAAGTTATTCAGCAAACTGAGATGGAAGTGATTCCCATTACAAACAGAATTAATAGGAGAAAGGCTGTATCACTGTGGACTGAGGAGTGTGCAGAGGCGATTAGGGAGTGGGACAAGGCGTTTAGGAAAGGGAAGAAGTATCAGTGTCCCAGTAACCTTATTAAGTATAAAAGGGCAGAAGCCGTGGTGAGGAAAGTGGTGAAGATTGCGAAAAAGATTTCCTGGGGACATACTGTGACAATATTGCAGGGGATTGGTAGGACAGACGTCACCAGGACAGGATGATACATGTTATTGTTTGGTCAGATAAATGGGGATGCAGGCATATTTCGGGGTCTGCCAGTGAATCTAGTGGTGCAGACGGGTTTGGCGGAGCATCCAGCTTTGCGGATGTGCTCAGCTTCAGGGGTATGTCAGCGAATGTGTGAGTGCACAAGGATTTCGTGCTGTCGGATGCTTTGGGGTGGACTCTGATTTGAAGGTTCATTGAGTGTTTTCTGGAGAGCACAGATTTGTGAATGCAGACTGATTTGAACAAAGTTGGGTGTGTTGGCGGATTTGGGGGTGAACACTAACCTGGGTGAGCCGGGGCATCTGGACGTGTGTCGGATTTCAAGTTTTTTCCGTTTACCCATACTTTAATAAAAATGAAATGTCAACTTTGACCTTTGTACTTCCTATGTTTTAAATGGAGACAACATTTTTTGTGAACTGTTTGAAATGATTCTTGCTCTGGCACAATCTAATGTGCATGTAGGGGTGCCTCATGATTTGGGGCTGCGACAGGTCTTGAAGTTATTTCATTTGTACATACACTACTAATAAATGCAATTTGATTTATGCCCTCTGTTCTTGTCTTTTTTTATTGTTCAGGCAGCCATTTTGTGAAGGGTTGGAACTGTGCAGTTTGCGGAGACGGATGAGAAGCGACTAATCCAAGTGGATAAAGTGAATTGGAGATGGACACGTGTACAGTCCGGCAGGGTCAGGCAGAGACAGTGGGTCTACCCACACACAGACACACAAAGGTTTTTTTGGAGCCAGCTGGATTCGAACTCGGTAACATTCGCTCCGAAGTCAGGCGCCGATCCCACGACAACACCAGCCGGCGTAGTGTTCGTGATTCAATACAATTTCACAAGCTACAATGGCATAATTTAATTCAATATTTTGTGTCTGATAAATGGTTACTTTGAAGTGCATATTTACACTGGAAGCACATTTATTTGATAAGATAACTCGGACGGTTCAGTCACCTGCGTTGGGACAAATTAGCTCCCAATGGTCTGCATATTAATTGAATAGTTTAATCGCCATCCGTCACCGCGGGAATTTCACCTGTCTCATGTAATCGATCTGTAAATAATTTAAAATCTTTATTTTTATATCTGTCCCTGTGGAGTGACTAAATTGTATTAAAAACCCGAGGCATGTGCTGCCTCAGCATTTCATTCCGAGAGATCGCGTGTAACACAGGGGGGCCAAATCACTGGACAGAGAAAATGTCTACAGTGTTGGAAATGTACAGGAGTGTGGAGAAAATATTGTACGTGTTCATTGCTGTTGTTGGAGTTCCCGGTGAGTGAGCAGAGGGATTCATGTTTGGAATTTCTGATTGTTACCTGTGTGAACCTATTCATGATCATTTTACAATCTTACAACTTGATTATCATTGTACAAATATCTGTCAGAGATATCGATCCTGTCAATTCGACTTTCCGATTTTTCATATTCACTGACAAAGGGAACTAAACCTCTGTCTCTCCTCTGACTCACGGGATGGACTCAAACGCTGTTCTTGCCTTTAATGATACCTTGTGCAGATTTGTCGCAGTGCTGATGACAGGTAGCTCTCCGAGAAGGTGTGACTGGGAGGGGGTGGGGGTGTTCATTGTCAGGTTCACTGTTTCTGAGTTATTGATCAAAGAGAGCCCCAGGTGCTGTGTTTCGCGTCTCCCTGTGGAGTCTGTCACAATCGTATCCCGCTGCCTTTTGGTCAATAATTTGGTCTGATCACCCGATCTGGTGTCCAGGGATCTGCTCACGAGTGTTATCGAATTGATCTGCGGTGTAGAATTAATTCGTTAACTGAGCCACTCAGTCTCTGTTTGCTAATACTGTTTCCAGTGTTTTCAGTGTGTTTCTCCCTTCTGTATCTCATCTTGGAAACATCAGATGCTGATTTTCCAGAGTCCTGGTCAGTCACGGTTAAGTCAGTGAAACCGGCCCCATCAGCGACTGGAATCGGGAGCAGCAGCGATCGTTGTAGTTCATTCAGCTCGTTTAAATCGCCGACGATTGCCCACACATTGCTTTATCTCCGCACTAAAGAAAACAGTTCAGAGATATTGTGACCCATCTGGTGCTAGATTAGCAGCAGTTCACAGATATCTTTAGCCGCAACTCGATCCGGTGTTAATTCCCGGAGAATGTGTCAAGTGTCTGTTTCTCTCCCTCTCCCTCTCCAGTGAATGCAGTGGCGATTGTGATCCTGTCCCGGGGAAAGTGCGGCCTCTCTACCTGCACCACTCGCTACCTAGTGGCCATGGCAGCGGCCGATCTACTGACCATTGTCACCGAGGTCATTCTGACTCGATTCAGAGCGTATTATTTCCGGTGGAGTTTTCTGGACATCACCCCTGTGTGCAGTGTTATCGCTGTACTGAAGTTCACAGCCACACACTGTTCTGTCTGGTTCACCGTCACTTTCACCTTTGATCGGTTTGTCGCCATTTGCTGCCGGAAACTGAAAACAAAATATTGCACCGGGAAAACTGCGGCTGTGGTTCTAACAACAACCGGTGTACTGTCGTGTCTGAGAAACGTTCCCCGATACTTCTCACGGGAACCCAGGGTGATCATCGACAATGTACCCTGGCTCTGTGATCTCAGGGACAATTATTTCACTGACCCCGGGTGGGTCGGATACGACTGGCTCGATACGGTTTTAACTCCGTTCCTCCCTTTCGCTGGGATCCTGCTGCTCAACGCTCTGACAGTCAGACACATTTTAGTGGCCAGTCGGGTCCGTAAGGGGCTGAAGGGTCAGAGCAAGGGGGAGAACCGCAGTGACCCTGAGATGGAGAGCAGGAGGAGGTCTGTGGTTTTACTCTTCACCCTCTCCAGCAGCTTCATCCTCCTGTGGATGACACTGGTTGTAAATTTCATATATTATCAGGTCTCAGGAAAAGGACTCAATTTCAATGATTCTGAAATGATCTTTCACTACGTCGCTGTTTTCCTGAGGAATTTCAGCTGCTGCACGAACACATTTATTTACGCGGCGAGTCAGTCGAAATTCAGAGAGCAGGTGATCAGCGCGGTGAAATATCCGGTCACCTCGGTGCTTCAGTTCATTAATAAAGCCGCTACCTGAGCACAAGCCAAAGGCGGTTGCTGTGAGGGTTCCAGCTCCTCAAATTCACCCCCTGATCACCCAGGTGTTATTCCCGGCAGGTTGTCGCATCGTCTGGCAGCTCCGGGACATTAGGATAGTGTATGTTTTGTGAGGGGCAAGGCACCGTCCTGGAGACTCAGTACCGCATTGGACCTGCCAGATGTCAGTAAAAGACATACAGCGGAACGCTATCCAGCCATTGGCCTGTACATATGTCCATCTGTTCCTTTTGCGGCGCATCAACCTTACAGCGCACAAAACGGCGGGGATCTTGTCGAATGCTGGTTGTCTAATCCAAAGTCAATCACACTACTCTCCGCCTTCCCCTTGAATGATTTGCTAATATAATTCGAAACGGGGCGGGGTTTGGTTAAAAGGCGTTTGACAGATCAAATTAAAGTCGGATTCCGGCCATTAACTGGACTGGAGTGTGGTGCAGAGAATTAGAAAATAAAAACTTCACTGCTTCTTTTTTGAATAAAATCCTTTCCCTTCTTGTTTTACTCTGTTCCACCATTAAGCTAACAGTGACGCATTCTGCAGTGGTGTTTCCTTTATGCTCATTATCCCAACAGTCTTGCTATAATTCTCATTCCCACCAACCCCTTAGCTTCTGATTTGCCGGGTGGAAGGTCTTTATCCACCGTTGAAATTGTATCAGCTTTTGTAACTCAACCTCTCCGTGCAGGTTGAGACCCATAAGAAGACCCATAAAACTCATAAGAAGTGGGCCAATGAGTTTCCAACAGTAAATCTGACCGACCGCTAGAATAAATTGTTTTAAGAATCATCAAGACCGAAAAGGCATGTGAATAAATTAGAGCTTTACACGGACAAATTTTCTCCACCCAATGTGAGCCTAAAATTATGTCAACAAATTCTTCTCTATGTACTGATATAATGGTTAGTAAGTTGTTTCTTTGTCGTTACCTGTAATTAAGGCACAGAAACAGCCAGAGGAACATCTCAGTTGTTATCTTTTGATTCTTCTGCAACAGCTAATATATCATAAAAGTTTTCCAAAATATACTGATGAACCAACAGACTCTCGGACATTGCAGAATTCTTAGACTTATTAAGCTCTGTGACCTAAAATCAGCTAGTCAGAGGCAGAACAAGATGGGGTTTCAGAGAACGTGACATTGGGGAACATTGCGTAATCCCACAATCCCATCTTCCCAGCGCGATAAGATCCCAGCCACCTAAACTCGAAAACACTCTTCGTGTGATGTAACCAACCGTCCTCGAACACAACTTCAACAGGATGATAATTTGTTTGTCCCGTCTAATGAATCCAGTTTGCAATCTCCGCAATTAAACTTGGCTCATTTCAACCAGTAAAGCTGAAACAGGGGACCATTTTATTGCCCCAGAACACTTCCGAACACTTTAAAATTGAAGATGACGTTGATCTACAAGTCACACAGCCATAATCAAGAACAGATCCAATTAAACAAATGAACATGGTCCACAATGATATTCCTGTAGCTCCCCAGAACACCCATATAGACAATTGAGAATATTTAATGTTATTATTTTCTGATATGGCGCTTCCATGCCAGCTAATTTCAAATCAACTGCATGCATATTAATCACATTTATAAAACACAGAACTTGTTCATTGGCGACTGAAAGCTTAAATTCTCATATATTTGCCGACTGTTCAAAATTATTAGCTGCTAATTGGATCCAATATACAGTATAATTGCAATTTATGCCTCTAAACCATAGACCTCCATCATCTGCATATAGTGATTTACACACCTCAGTGCCTGTCTCAGAGAGAATATCATTAATCATAACATTAGATAATAAAGGGTTACAAATACGGCGTTGTCGGTTCCCACCCGTACCAGCACCGACCGTCCAAATATAAAACTCAGACAAAGTCTCTCAGTCTCCTGCTCAATCCTCATTTCCATAAAGCCATAAGACATGGAAGCAGAGTCAGGCCATCCGGCCCATCGAGTCTGCTCCACCATTCACTCATGGTTGATCCTTTCTTTCCGTCCTCCTCAACCCCAGCTACCGGCGTTCTCCCCTGAACCTTTGATGCCATGTCCAATCGAGAAACTATCAATGTCTGCCTTAAATGCACCCAACGCCGTGGGCTCTGCAGCGGCACGTGGTAAGAAATTCCAGAAATTCACCACCCTTTGTCTGAAAGAATTTCTCCAAATATCTGTTTTGAAACGGCGCCCCTCTCTCCTGAGGCTATGCCCTCTTATCCTAAACTCTCCCACCATGGGAAACATCCTATCCATAATTCAATCCAAAATCCTTCCGGACTCCGCCTCCCGCTACGGACATGTAAGACTCAGTTGCTTATTGTCCGTCTTTAATCTCTCCCTTTTCCGATTTAAACTTTGAAATTTTAACTTTATTCAGTCGAGTTTGTATAACAATAGTTATAATTATGGCTACTTCGAAGAGAACCAGACGAAATCCCGATCCCTCTAACGGAAAATCTAAACAAAGCTGACGAGTTTTCGGAAGAAGCCCCTTGGGTCAGGAGATTGGAATCTCGAATTACCGGTATCTGCACTGAAATAACTCAACTAAAAGAGACATTTGAAGAAGAAATTGACTCTCTGAGCCTCGATCTTAAAGAAGTTAATCGAAATGCGGCTGATCTTTCTTCTCGTTTGGAAAAGGCTCAACAACGGATCGTGGATTTGGAAGCTCGATCGCGTCGGAATAATATTCGAATTGTTGGATTAAAAGAGAAGTCAGAATCTGCCGACACACTGGATTATTTTGCTAAAATGTTTCAGTCTTCACTTCCGGAAGTTTGTTCGCAACCCCCGGAGCTTGAATCGGCTCTCAGACCCGGTGCTTTAAAATCTTTGGATGAAGGTAAAAACAGGCATGTCGTTGTGCGTTTTCTCCGTCTTAGAGACAAGCACCGCATCATTAAACTTGCAAAAAAAACAAAGATTATTTCAATTTCAAGGTTCAGAAGTTCGTTTTTTTCAAGATTTCCTACGTGAAATTGTTAAGAAACGTGCTGAATTTGTCTCTTCTATGAAATTAGCTTTTCAAAAAAAGCTCTTTCCATTATTACAATAGCCAGACAAATTAAGGCTTTTTGTTAAAAATTCTGGAGTTCGTATTTTTGATGATCCAGCCGAAGCATTGTGTTTTATTAACTCTTTGTCTGACGAGTCCGATGGCGAATCTGAAGTTTGAATAATTTTTAATAATTTGTCTGGCTCGTGGTGTAAAGCGATGAAATTGGAAGATTTGATGGTTATAGAAAGTGTTACCTTAAAATGTATTCTTAGCTTCGAAAAAGACTTGTTCGGATGGTTTTAACCTTCGAAGATATAGCGGGAGAACTGTTGAAAGACTGTAGATAATTCTGAACCATCTAGTTTTTTTTTCTCTGCAGCATTTAAATGAACCAACTGTTTTTTTTTGTTCTGTATGCTTTTTTGAAGTTTTTTTTGTTAAGTAATTGCTTGGATTTCTTTACGTTTTAAAGAAAGACTGGATAATTCAAAGATGGTGATTGTTTTTCCTTTTGTGCAACAATTTCAACCACGAATAGACTGAAGCCTGAAGTTTGTATGATTTATAATGGCTTGAGTGTCTCGCGGTGTAAAGACTGATAAGACTGGAGGATCTGGTGGTCACAGAAAGTTTTTAGCTTAAAATTCATTTTTATTTCTGTAAAAGACTGTTTTGAACGATTTTAACGTCAGAAGATATAGTGGGAGAACTGTTGATAGGCTGTAGTTAAGTTTGTACTATCTAGAACTTTAATCATTTTGCAGCATTTAAATGAATTATTTTCTTTTATTCTGTATGCTTTATTGAAGATCTTTTAAGTAATTATTTGTTTTTTCTTGTGTTTTTAAGATCGATTGGATAATTTAAAGATGGCGATTGTTTTTCTTTTGTGTAAATATTTCAAGAATTGTTTTGGATGTGTTTTTCTTCCCTTATTTAATACTATGAAGGTTACTTTCAATTGAAGGTTGTTTTGTTTTAGAGGAAAAACACTATCCGCTCAAGTTAACTATACTGAGATATATGTCGACTGTAATGAGATTTATGTCCGGGAGAGGGAGACAGATAGGGCAGGGTATCTCAGCCTGAGGGAAGTCTGGCAGTCCTAGTTCTGATGCTCCTGTACATCCTTCCTGATGCTAGTGGGTCAGTGAGATTGTGGGATGGGTGGTAGGGATCCTTAACAATGCTTTGGGCCCTTTGTTTGCTACACTGCTGGTAAATGTCACAATTAATGGGTGGGAAAGAGACCCTGGCGTTCCTCTTGGCAGTTTTTACTGTTTTCTGTAGGGTTTTGCAGTCCAATGTCCTGCAGCTTCTGTAACACACAATAATGCGGCCAGACAGGACACTGTCAATGGTGCTCTTGTAGAAAGTTGTTAGAATGGGAACGGGAAGGCTTGTACACCCCTTAGCAACTTATGCACCTCCATCAAGTCACTTCTCAAGTCACTTTTTTTTTATTTTTCACGTAGGTGGAGCTATAACAGCATCGATGCATTTCCTGGGGTTTGCTTCGGTAGAGATCGACTCTTTTCCGGGCTTTGTAATCTGTGTGTTTTTTTTTTCTTTTTTACCCCCATTATGGAATCCCGGATTATTATTATTATTATTGTTGTTCGTCTATGCCATTCTGGATCACCTTATCCTGAAAATATTTTAACTAAAATCATCTCTGTCAATCAAACGGGCTTTATCGAAGGCCGTTCTCCCCTTCCCCAACCACCACTCTGCAATCCCCTCTCACTCAGATCCCTTCGTCAGCTCCTGGGCCCTCAGAGGCTCCATCTTCCTCTCACCCCAACCCTTCCCTCTCCACTGACAGTACCAGCCTCCCTCCCCCATCTGATCCCATCTCTCATCCGTGCCAGGTCTTTACCATTCCCTCCGACCTTCAACTCTCTGAGGCACAGCGCTCTGTCCTCAGTAAGGGCCTCAGCTTTATCCCTCTTCGCCCACACCTCAGCGAGTTCCGCGTACGCCATGACGCTGAACTCATCTTCCGCTGGCTCCGTTACCGAGCTTATTTCTTTGGCAAGGTCTCTCCTACCCCCACCGATGACCCCTTCTCCCGTCTTCAACCCTCCTCCTCTTCATGGACACCCCACGCTGGTCTTCTGCCTGCTCTGGATCTCTTTATTGCTAATTGCCGACGGGACATCAGCCGTTTCGACTTCACCACACCCTGTTCCAATTCCAACCTAACTCCTTCCGAACGCTCTGTTCTACGCTCCCTCCGCACCAATCCCAACCTCACTATAAAACCCACTGATAAGGGGGGAGCTGTTGTTGTCTAGCGTACTGACCTCTACCTGGCCGAGGTACAGCGACAACTCTCTGATACCCCCTCTTATTTACCCCTTGATCATGACCCCTCTAAGGAGCACCGGGCCACTGTCTCCTATACCATCACCAACCTTATTAGCTCTGGAGATCTCCTATCCACTGCCAACAACCGCATAGTTCCCACACCCAGCACTTCCCGTTTCTACCTCCTACCCAAGATCCACAAACCTGCCTGTCCAGGTAGACATATTGTCTCAGCTTGCTCCTGCCCCACCGAACTCATTTCTGCATACCTTGACACTGCCTTATCCCACCTTGTTCAATCTCTTCACACCTATGTTCCTTCTATTACTCAAGCTTTGAATTTTTCTCAATGATTTTAAGTTCCCTGGCCCCCACCGACTTATTTTCACCATGGACGTCCAGTCCCTATATACCTCCATCCTCCACCCGGACGATCTCAAAGCTCTTCGCTTCTTTTTGGATTACAGACCTAACCAAATCCCCTCTACCACCACTCTCCTCTGTCCAGCGGAATTAGTTCTTACTCTCAATAATTTCTCCTTTGGTTCCTCCTACTATAAACCTATAAACTCTCATAGCTACCTGGACTATTCCTCTTCCCATCCTGCCTCTTGCAAAAGTGCTATCCCCTTCTCACAATTCCTCCGTCTGCGCCGTATCTGTTCTCAGGATGAGGCTTTTCATTCCAGGACGAAGGAGATGTCTTCCTTTTTTAAACAAAGAGGCTTCCCTTCTTTCACCATCAACTCTGCTCTCAAACGCATCTCTCCCATTTCCCGCACATCTGCCCCTCGCCCCATCCGCCCGCCGCCCCACTCGTGATAGGATTCCCCTTGTGCTCACCTACCACCCCACCCGCCTCCAGGTTCAACGTATAATTCTCTGTAACTTCCGCTACCTCCATTGGGATCCCACTACCAAGCACATCATTCCCACCACTCTTTCTGCTTTCCGCAGGGATCTCTCCCTATGCGACTCCCTTGTCCACTTATCACCACAACGCCCCGCCCCAATCCCTTCCCACCGATCTCCCTCCTGGCACTTATCCTTGTAAGCGGAACAAGTGCTACACCTGCCCTTACACTTCCTCCCTCACCACCTTTCAGGGTCCCAAACAGTCCTTCCAGGTGAGGCGACACTTCACTTATGAGTTTGCTGGTGTGGTATACCGCGTCCGGTGCTCCCGGTGTTGCCTTTTATATATTGGTGAGACCCGACGCAGACTGGGAGACCGTTTCGCTGAACACCTACGCTCGGTCCGCCAGAGAAAGCAGGATTTCTCAGTGGCCACACATTTTAATTCCACGTCCCATTCCAATTCCGATATGTCTATCTATGGCCTCCTCTACTGTGTCAAAATGAATCCAAACTCAGGTTGGCGGAACAACATCTTATATACCGGCTGGGTAGCCTCCAACCTGATGGCATGAACATTGACTTCTCTAACTTCCGTGAATGCCCCTCTTCCCCTTCTTACTCCATTCCTGACATATTTAGTTGTTTGTTGTTTTTTTTCTCTCTCTCTCTCTGCCCATCAATCTGCCAGTTCTCCATCTTCCTCTGGTGCTCCCCTCCCCCTTTCTTTCTCCCGAGTCCTCCTGTCGCATGATCATTCCCCTTCTCCAGCTCTTTATCACTTTCGACAAACATCTTTCCAGCTTTCAGCTTCATCCCACCCTCTCCGGTCTTCTCCTATCACTTCACATTTCCCCCTCCGCCCAGTACTTTCAAATCCCTTGCTACCTTTCGTTAGTCCTGACGAAGGGTCTCGGCCCAAAACATCGACAGTGCTTCTCCTTATAGATGCTGCCCGGCCTGCTGTGTTCCACCAGCATTTTGTGTGTGTTGATTGAACTTCCAGCATCTGCAGATTTCCTCGTGTTTGCACTGTACATCATCTGCCAACCTTTTTGCCCATATTCCTAAAATGCCGATTCAGTCCGCCATTTCGTTTTTCCCATTACTAAGTCTCCAGCATTGTTTACCTACGGCCCGAAATTCCCTCTCTCCTCCCTTTTACACGTTATGTATCTGAAGAAATGCTTGGTGTCCTCTTTTATATCACTGTCTAGCTTAAGTTCGTATTCGATCTTTAACTTCTTAATGACTTTTTATTTGTTTTATTTTAGCTTTCATAAGCTTCCCAGTTGTCTAACTTCCCACAATTTTTTTTCTCAATTCTCTTAGGCTTTTATGCTGGCATTGACATTCCTGCAAAACTCTTCCTTTTTTTTTCTTTTTTTTTACTCTTCCTCTTCTGTGATGTATTTATCCCGTGCCTTTCGAATTGCTTCCGGAAATTCCAGCCATCGCTGCCCTGCCGTGGATCCTGCCGGTGATCTTTTCAGTTAATTCTGGCCGATTGTAATCGCCTCTCTGATTACCGTGACTCTGCTGTAATACCACCACATCTGATTTCCGCTTCTCCTTCTCAAACTTCAGGGTGAATTCAAAAACATTATGCTCGTTTGCCCCTAAAGGTTCTTTTACTTTCAGGTTTCCAATCACTTCTGTTTCATTGCCCCACACCCAATTCAGAAGAGCGGATCCTCCAGTCGGTTCAATCGTGAGCTGCCTTAAAAAGCTATCTCGAAGGCACTCGAGAAATCCCTTTACCAGGAATCAAATTCCTCATGACTCTTCTACCATTTCCTTTTCGGTATGCATTCACTGTCTCCCGTTTAATTTGTAGGTCACATCCTTACTGCTGTTCCATGGTCTACACAATGTCTTTCACCTTGTAGTTCCTTAGCTCTATCCACAATGGTTCAACACCTTCCGCCCCTACATCACCTCTTTCTAATGGTTTGATTTTACTTGTTTTTTTTTACAAACAGAGCTACGCCACCACCTCTGCTTCCAGCCTGTTCTTTCGATACTGTAAGGATTCTTGATACTAAATCAATATTATAATATTGATAATAATATCTTTCAGCTATTGACGACAGTCATTGGTAGTAGCGGAGGCGATAATTAAGATGAGGCGACCTGGCTTTTCACGAATAAATAAACAGCATTTATCCATACCCCGCCCTGTATTTTCGCGTTAGCCCATTGTTCATGTGGAAGTTGGAGAATAGAGTAACTGACAGTGGACTAGCCAACCAGTATCATACCAGCCCTATAGTCCTCTGGGAACGTCAGACTGTGAGGTACTGAGCATGAAGGGGAATAGGCAGACATATCCACAGACCAAATGGTGGGCGGCATTCTGGAGCAGTACATTGATTGACATTGGTGGGCCAATGTGTTTCTGAGTCGCCATGACGGTGTTTTACTCCCTCACGTCCACGCCCCCTCCCTCCACCACACAAACTACCCTAATGTCCCGGAGCTGCCGGTCGCTGGGAAAATCCGCCCGAGAATAACAACTTGGCCATCAGGCAGTGAATGAGAGGAACCAGAGCCCAGGCTCGAGACTCAGCAGCCGCATTGGCTAGTGTTCAGGACGCGGCTTTATTGATGAACTGAAGCACAGAGGTGACGGGATATTTCACCGCGCTGATCAGCTGCTCCCTGAATTTCGACTGAGTCACCGCGTAAATAAATGTATTCGTGCAGCAGCTGAAAATCCTCAGCAAAACTCCGACGTAGTGAAAGATCCATTCGGAATAATTGAAATCAGATCCCTTTCCCGCGACCTGATAATATATGACATTTACAACCATTGTCATCCACAGGAGGATGAAGCTGCCGGAGAGGGTGAAGAGTAAAACCACAGACCTCCTCCTGCTCTCCATCTCCGGGTCACTGCGGTTCTCCCCCTTGCTCTGACCCTTCAGCCCCTTACGGACCCGACTGGCCACTAAAATGTGTCTGACTGTCAGAGCGTTAAGGAGCAAGATACCAGCGAAAGGCAGGAACGGAGTTAAAACTGTATCAAGCCAGTCATACCCGATCCATCCAGTGTCAGTGAAATAACTGTCCATGGTTCTACAAAACCACGGTATATTGTCAATGATCACGCTGTGTTCAAACGTGAAGTAACGGGGAACGTTTTTCAGACAGAACAGTACGCCTGTTGTTGTTAGAACCACAGTCGCAGTTTTCCCGGTGCAATATTTTGTTTTCAGTTTCTGGCAGCAAATTGCGACAAACCGATCAAAGGTGAAAGCGACGGTGAACCAGACAGAACAGTCTGTGACTGTGTACGTTAGAGAATCGATAACAGTGCACACAGGGGTGATATCCAGAAAATTCCACGGAAAGTAATACCAATTGATTCGAGTCAAAATGACCCCGGTGACAATGGTCAGTAGATCGGCCGCTGCCATGGCCACCAGGTAGCGAGTGGTGCAGGTAGAGAGGCCGCACTTTCCCCGGGACAGGATCACAATCGCTACTAAATTCACGAGAGAGAGAGAGAGAGAGAGAGAGAGAGAGAGAGAGAGAGAGAGAGAGAGAGAGAGAGAGAGAGAGAGAGAGAGAGAGAGAGAGAGAGAGAGGGGGTGGGGGTGGCGGGAAGAGGATAGACATTGGCATTACTGAACACGTTATCCGGGAATTAACACGGGATCGCGCTTCGGCTAAAGCTCAGGAGTGCAAGACCCAGTGACCGGCTGCTAATCTAACATCAGACACGGGTCACTCTGTCCTTGACCTGCATTCTTCCGTATGAAGGGACGACGATGTGTGGACAATCGTCGGCGATAAAAGCGATATGCATGCACACCCAAAATGCTGGCGGACCCAGCAGGTCAGGTAGCATCCATGGAATGGATAAACTATCGTTTCGGGGCGAGACCTATCTTCGGGTCGATACAGCGACCCAGTCTGCATGAACAACAGCGATCGGAGCTGATCCCGATTGCAGTCGCTGACGGGGCCGGTTTCACTGATTTAACCGTGACTGGCCAGGCCTCTTGAAACTCAGTATCTCATCGGACCGAGAAGGGATACAGAGAGGAACAACACACACAAAATACTAGCGGGACCCAGCAGGTCCGGCTGCATCCATGGAATGGAAAAACTATCGTTTCGGGGCGAGTCCTATCTTCGGGTCAATACGGCGCCCCTAATTACGACGGGTCTCAGAGGGAAAGCAGGAACAACTTAGTAACCAGAGACCGGGTGGCTCCGTTAATGGATTAATTCTACAGCATAGTTCAATCCGTTAACACGCGGCAGCAGATCCATGGGTACCGGTTCAGGTGATCTGTGACAGACTTCACCGGGAGACGTGAAACACTGGACCAGGGATTCTCTCTGAATAATAACTCAGAGCAAGTGAACTTCACAATGTAAACCCATCCCAGTCACCCCTTTACGGAGAGCTTCCCTTCCCCAGCTGTGGGACAACTCCTGACAAGGTCCCACTAAAAGGCTCCCAGTTACACCGTCCAGGAGAGCTGCCTGTCCCCGGTACTGGGACAAATCTGGACAAGGTCCAACTAAAAGCCTCCCAGTTACACCGTCCAGGACAGCTGCCTGTTCCCTGTACTGGGACAAATCTGGACAAGGTCCCACTAAAAGCCTCCCAGTTACACCGTCCAGGAGAGCTGCCTGTTCCCAGTACTGGGACAAATCTGGACAAGGTCCCACTAAAAGCCTCCCAGTTACACCGTCCAGGAGAGCTGCCTGTCCCCGGTACTGGGACAACTCTGGACAAGGTCCCACTAAAAGCCTCCCAGTTACACCGTCCAGGAGAGCTGCCTGTTCCCGGTACTGGGACAAATCTGAACAAGGTCCCACTAAAAGCCTCCCAGTTACACCGTCCAGGAGAGCTGCCTGTTCCCGGTACTGGGACAAATCTGGACAAGGTCCCACTAAAAGCCTCCCAGTTAGACCATCCAGGAGATCTGCCTGTCCCCGGTACTGGGAGAACTCTGGACAAGGTAACATTAAAGGCAAGAGCAACGTTCTGGTCGATCCCCTGAGTTCGAGGAGAGACCGGGGGTTAGTTCAGCTTGTCACTAAATATAAAATAATCAGGATGTTGAATTGACGGGATCGATATCTTTGACGGATATCCATGCAAAGATCATCAACTTGGAAGCTTTTTGATTGATCGTAAACAGATTCACATGGTTAACACACAGAAATAGCAAACATTAATTACTCTGCTCACTCACCAGGAACTCCAATGACGGCAATGAACACGTACAATATTTTCTCCACACTCCGGTACCTTTTCAACATTGCCGACATTTTCTCTGTGCACCAATGTGTCCCCCTGTGCCACAGGCGGGCTATTGCAACGAAATGCTGAAGCACCACATGCCTCGGGTTTATAAATACCATCTAGCGACTCCTCAGGGACAGAGTTCAACATATTTTAAAATAAAACTGCTTAAAATATTTAGAAACCTATTACATCAGATTGGATTAATTTAGATGTTGTAATAGCAATATTTTCTGATACTGAAAAAGCAAATGATATTTAATTAAGGACGGACTTCTGATTATTTTTTGGAAATGCAATTGAGGGGGCTATTGTACCATATTTTCTGATTGTTTTTATTTGGACGTCTTTTAAAATATAGGTGGGCAAGTGTGACATAGAATTTATTTTTACGATTGGACGTCTGGTGTCAGGTATGGGTGGGCAAGTTATATTCAGGTTGTTATGAAATAGAGATTGGGATCCCATAAAGCAGTAGTTAATACTTCATGTTATAATTAGTAATATTTTCTCTGAGATAGGTTTTGGGGTGTGTCAATCACTATATGCAGCTGATGGAGGTTTATGGATTAGAGGTAGATATTCCAAATTTACTGTATACAAGATGCATTCGCAATTAATAAGGTCGAACAGTCCGCAAGTTACTTGCTTTACAAACATGATTAATGGACCTGTACGTGATTGGAAATGATATAGTCAAACTCCTTAAAAGGTGTCAGTGGTAAGATTTCCAGCCATGTGGATAATAAGCTGACATGAAAGCACCGGATCAGAAAATAATTGACAGATATAAAGAAACGTTAAATATTCTCAGTTATCTCTGTAGGTATTCTAGGGTGTTACATGAAAATATTTGTCGACCAATTTCGTTTGTTTAATTGGTTCTGTTCTTGATTATGGTTGTGGTTTATAGATCAGCTTCATCTTCAACTTTATTATGTTTCGGTGTGATACAAGCACAGGCTTTGTGATTGTGTTGTGGTGCAGTAAAGTTATCCCCTGTTTCGGCTTTACTGGTTGAAATTGTGGAGTTTGAATTTAATGTTAACATACTGGACTAACTTAAGGGGGAGGAAATTATCATCCTGTTAAAGGTGTGTTGGAGGACTGTTGGGAACTTCACAAGAAGAATGTTTTTAGTTTTGGGTGCCTGGGTTCTAATTACACTTGAAATATGGGTTCCTTGGGTTATACAAAATGTCCGACAGACGCGTTCTTGGTAACCCCACCTTATTTATTTCAATGCCTTTGGTTGATTATAGGATACACGATTTAATGAAGTTTAACGATTCTGTTATGCCTGAGAATTTGTTGGTTCAGTATATATTAAGGAAATGATTGAGATAGTTTAACTATTTATCCAGAAGGATCAAAATATAATTTAACTGGGGATGTTTGTGTTGCTGCGTTATGCGTGTATTATTGATAACAACAAAGAAACAACCTACCATCCATTTATCAGGATTTCCAACAGAATCGCTTGCCATCATTTCGCACTTACAGTGGGTGGAGGAGATCTGTCCGTGTAAAGTTGTGATTTGTTCAGATTCCCTTTCCGTTTTGAAGAGTCTTAAAACAGGTCATTCTCGCAGCAGGTCAGATTGACTGCTAGAAACTCATCAAACATTGTTTCATATTCAAAGGATTGGATTCGGGGTGTGCACTGACTTGGGGTGCATGAAGACACGGTGAGCAGTCGGGTCCTGAGGAGTCGGTGGACCAGAGGGATCTGGGAACACAGATTCATAATTACTTGAAAGTGGCGTCACAGTTAGATAGCGTCGAAATGAGAGCTTTTGGCACATTGGACTTTATCAATCAAAGTACTGAGTACAGGAGATGGGATGTTATGTTGAAGTTGTATAAGACGTTGGTGAGGCCTAATCTGGAGTATTGTGTGTAGTTTCCTTACCGGCCTGAAGGAAAATTATCAACAACATTGAAAAAGTGCAGAGAAATTTGCAATACGTTTGCTGGGACTTGAGGACGCGAGCTTGAGAAAAACGTAAGGATTTTATTGCCTTTAGTGTTGGGAAACGAAGAGAGATTTCGCTGACGTATACAAAATTATGAGTGTTGTTGACAGGGTAAATGCAGGTAGGATTTTTCCTCTGAGGTTGTGTGAGATGGGAACTAGAGTTTACAGTTTAAGGGTGAAAGGTGAAATATTTAAGAGGAACCTGAGTGGGAATTCCTTCACTCAGAGGGTGGTGACGGTGTGAGAAGAGCTGTCAGTTGAAGTTATGGATTTCGCTGCAGAGAGGTTTGGATCAGTGCATGGACGGGACGAGTATGGTCCAGCTGCGGTTATGGGACACGGCAGAATAACAGTTCTGCGCGGACTAAATGGGAAAAAGTGTTTGTTTGCTTGTTAAGGTGTCCTCTGACTCTAAATAAAGTGTCGATGAAGGGGAATTGGTTGGGTCAGTTGTCAGGAAGAAAGCGATGTGTTTTAAGGCTTTCCTACTGGGGATGGAGCTGAATAGGTACTGGACATCCATTATAAAGTGAGGCAATCAGCGCCAGGGATTTTAAAGTTGTTGAAGAGGAAACAGACAACCACATGCACACACACACACACACACACACACACACACACACACACACACACACACACACACACACACACACACACACACACACACACACACACACACACACTCCCTCCGTATTCCCATTGCTCTTCACACCGCTTCCCAAAAAACCGCTCGTTCCTCTTTGCCTCAAACTCTCCCTTCTCTCCTGCCCCCATTTTCACCCCTTCACACTCTCTCCACCTCCTCTTCCCCGATCCCTCACAGTCTCTTCCTCTCCATCTCTTGTCTCCCACTCCCCTATCCTTTTCCTCCTCTCCTCACATATTTTCCTCTCTCCCACACTCTCTCTTTCTCTCCTGTCTTCATCCGTTCCCTACCCCAGTGCCATACTCTTTCGTTCACACATTTTACCCTACCTTACCCACTCAGTCCCCTTCTTCTTTCCCTTATTGTTTCTTTCTTCCTTTCTACCCAACTCTTCGCCTGCCTCTCACCTTCACCCCAATTTTTTCTTTACAGCGCTCGTTTTCCCGGCCACACACCCATCCCCACATCCCCCACCACGCACTGTGATGACAGGTTGACACGCACAGTGAATTACCGATTGTTATGTACCCGTAGGTATCTTGTGCCTGACCACGATATAATTGAGGCTTTTCTGGTCATGATGTAATGGTCTTGTGATGGTGGAGTGACGTAATTTTCCCGCCAGTGCGAGGTCATGTGTTTTTTTTTCCCAACCGGGTATAAAAGGGGAACCCTTCCCTCTGACGCAGGGTAGGTCGAGGTTGAATTCGCCAGTGACTCCGTTCTGCTGTGTATTCGTTGTTATGACGCAGTTTTGTTTTAAAATGGAGTTTCACTTTCTGCCTTAAGTGTCAAAGGTTATTGCCGGCAGTTTTGCTACAATACTACCGGTTCAGTCCAGTCGGAGAGTGAAGATTTATCGAAGTTCGGGAAGCTGGAAGAAAAATGGAAAGTTGATTGCGGCTGTAAGCGGGTTCGCCCTTTATTTAATCTTCGGACAAGGAATTAGTGACTTGTGTCCAAGATAACTCCTGCTTTGCCAAAAGAGCAGAAAGAGTTGGATGGAGAGTTTCGCCAAGGAAAGGTCAGTGCCGTTAAGCCGTTTAACTTCCTTCAACCGTAAATCCCTCGGCAAAGCATACTTCAACAGGGATCAGCAGTAACGTCCCGAAAGAGGATCTTATTACTTCAAAGAAAGACTCTCCTAACTGACTGTGTAAATCATTTTGGACACTTTTTGCAATATTACTTTAAAGAACTGAGTTCGCAATTCTCGCTTTAAGAACCAAGTCGCAGTCGACTTCCGGTTAAGTTAGTCGTTTGTTTACTTTTGGGTTTTTTTTAAGCAGTGTTTAATAACTATTTTATTTGTTATAAAAAACCTGTCTCGATTATATATTCATTGTTGCTGGATCGTAACCACTGGGGGCTCGTGCGATCTGAATCAATTTTTGAGTTTAAATGCTTGTTTGATTTTTGACTGGTGTTTTGGAAAAGGGGAATACCTGATTCTTTTGTTTGATTGGGTTGTGAGTGGTATTCGGCAACAATGGATATTGACAAATTCCTGGAATTGCCAGTTCCAGAGTTATTGGCGAAGTCGAAAAAGAGTGATGTATTTGAGATTGTAAGCAGGTTGGAACTTAAAGGTATTTCGAAAAATACAACAAAGCCTATAATTCAGAGAAAAATCGGGGAACACTATATAGATTCGGGTGGTTTTAAGGAAACGATTTTAGATAAGTTCCCTGTAAGTAAAACAATGATTCAGTTACACCTGGAACAGGTAGCGTTAGAAAAGCTTAGAATAGAAGCTGAATTAAAACAGAAACAATTGGAAGCTAACTTGCAACTAATTCGATTAGAAGCTGAAGATAAAATGAAACAGTTGGAAGCGAACTTGGAATTACATCGTTTAGAAGCTGAGAATAAACAAAGGGAATCTGAATTTGCGATGGTGGAATTAAAGTCTGCGAGTCAGTCCTCTGGTTCTAGAAAAACGTTTGTTGGTAGTCGGGAAATTATATTGTTCCCTCCTTTTAGTGAACCAGATGTAGAGAAATATTTTCAACATTTCGAAACTGTTGCTCTGATTTCAGAGTGGCCGAAAGAGAAATGGTCAGTGTTGTTACAGAGTGTAATTAAAGACAAAGCACAACAGGTTTATACAGCTTTAACTGCTGGGCAAGCACTTGATAATGATACTGTGAAACTGCACATATTGAAGGCGGATGAGTTAGTCCCAGAATCATATAGAGTAAGATTCTGAAATTTGAAGAAATCTGTGGAAAAAAACTTAAGTGGAATTTGCCTACGATAACGCTCTGTGTTTTGAGAGATGGGTTTCCTCTAGAAATGTAAATGGGGACTATAATAAATTGAAAGATCTGATGTTAATGGAGGAATTTAAAAGGAGCATCCCTGATGAAGTAAAGGCATACTTAAATGAGAAAGACACTGCTACATTGCAGGACTCTGCTAAATTAGCTGATGATTATGCTTTAATCCACAAGAATAAATTTCCTCTGGGCAGAACATTTAAGAAGAAAATTAACAGAGTGAATCAAGGTAAACCAGAAATTAAATCAGAAGTTACTGAGAAAGGTTAGAAGGAAGGAAAGCTTGTTAAGGAAAGACAGTTTGGTCACTGTTGTAGTTATTATAAAAAGACTGGTCACGTAATAGCTAACTGTTTCCGATTGAAGAGGAAGAAGAAGGGAGCAGTCCCAGCTGCTTGCGTGCAACATACTGAAACACTTGTAAATCCACAGGGTTTGATAAACACAAATGAAGCATTGTTAGAGTAAGGCGAAGTTAGGAAGGGATATGATCATTTTATAACTGAACGATCTGTATCCTTGAATGAAAGATCTACTCCTAGGGCAATAAAAAAAAAATCCTTAGGTATACTGGAGCTTCTCAATCACTGATGTTAGACAGTGTGTTAAAGTTTAATGATGAGTCTGATACTGGTGAGGTAAATTATATACGAGGTGTAGGGAGTGCCCTTATGCCTGTATATTAGCATAGAGTAAATTTAAGGTCAAGGTTAGTTAGTGGACTGGTTAAAGTAGGACTACAACCAAGTGTGCCTGTGAAGGATTTTTTAAATTATTGTTAGGTAATGACTTGGCAGGTGAACAGTTTTTCCCCAGGTGCATTTGACAATAAAATTGGAGGAACCACGGATGGATTCTAACGCAGATTCCTCCTGTGTTGTAACTCGAGCTATGACTAATACGTTTGATCTGCAGAATGAGGTTACTACCCATGACTGTTCAACTCAGGATTCGAGTTTTAAGGATGTGTCAGAAAATTTCTTACCTTCATTGTTTGAACAAGATTCTTGGAATGTATGACCATGAAGACGTGTCTCTGTCTTCGAAGACGATAGCAGAGTGGAGACCCTGAGATTGCCAAATTAAATGAACAAGCTCTTCTGGATAGTGAAATTGATAAGGTGCCAGTAGGATAATATTTCGAGAAAGGAGTGTTGATGAGGAAGTGGAGATCGCCTACAATTCCTGCAAATGATGAATGGAATGTTGTTCAACAGGTAGTTGTTCCTAAAGTTTATCGAAATGAGATTTCAACTTTAGCTCATAGTGCATCCTTGTGTGGACATCAAGGGGTAAGGAAAGCTGTGGACAAGATTTTAAAACATTTTTACTGGCCTGGTTTGAGAAAAGATGTGGCGCCGTTTTGCAAAACGTATCATACTTGCCAAATTCTGGGTAAGCTTAATCAAGTTACTCCAGTGGCCCCACTACAACCTATTCCAGCATTCGGTGAACCGTTTTCCAAAATTATTATAGTTTGTGTAGGTCCATTACCGAAAATAAAAACTGGTTATCAGTACTGGCTGGCTATCATGTGCACTGCGTCTAGCAGTGGATTTAACAATGGATTAACAATGGATTAATAAAGACGTAAACACTAATTTGTTTGACTATGTATTAAAATTTAAAGACAGATTACAAAAATCATGTAGCTCAGCCAGGGAAATTTTGAAATCGGCTCAGGAGAAAATGAAAACCTTATACGATAAAGAAGCTAAGATGAGAACATTTAAGCCTGGAGATAAGGTGCTGGTTCCTTTCCCAGTGCAAACGAATCCTTTACAAGCTAAATTTCATGGTCCTTATGAAATTGTTTCTAAAATCAGTGCTGTGGATTACGCGATAAAAACTCCAGGTCGTAGAAGGCCAACAGAACTTTGCCATATAAATATGATACAACCATATATTATGAGAAGCAGTCTGCTACTATGACTGTTGTGGTGAATAATTATGAGTCAGATCTCACCAGTAACATAATGGATGATTCATCTGAAACTCTTTCTAAACCCAATATTGTTTCTGTCAGATTACCAAACTCATCCATTCTGGAAAACATTGATGAGAAATTAGCACGTTTACTGCCAGAGTAGAAGCAGCTGAAGAAGCAATTAATTTTTAAATGTAAGGATTTGTTTCCAGACGTTCCTAGAAGAACCACAGTAGCAAAGTAAATCAAACTCGAATTTAGCAACAAAGGTTTGATGTTACAGGAGTACAATACCCATAAAAGGCAAAGATAATGTGAATGCTGATTGTCTATCTGGATGTTGAATGTACCAGGTATTTTTTATGGAGTGAGATTTTAACATTTGTAACACTCCTGGTTAATAATTTGAAAGATGTTGTATGATAATACCATGTATACTGTGTATGTTGTAAATTTTATATACTTGTACTTTTTGAAAATAGTTAATTGTTAAAATTTTGTTCATGACCAATTTTTTTTTGGGAGGGAGGTGTTACGTACCTGTGGGTATCTTGTGACTGTCACACGACCATGATGTAACTGAGGTTCTGCTGGGCATGATGTAATGGTCTTGTGATGGTGGAGTGATGTAATTTTCCCGCCAGTGAGATGTCATGTGATTTTTTTTTCAGCAGGGTAAAAAATGAGAACCCCTCCCTGTGACGCAGGTCAGGTTGTGGTTTAATTCGTCAGTGACTCCGTTCTGCTGCGTATTTGACTTTATGACGCAGTTTTGTTTTAAAAGTGGAGTTTTAGCTTCCACTGTAAGAATTGTTGTGCCTGCAGTTCTAAAATCACTGCCGGTGAAGAATTATCGAAGTTCGGGAAGCCGAAGAATCAAGGAAAGTTGGTGTTGTCGGCGGTAAAACAGGTTCGTCCTTATTTGATCCTCCTTCAGAAGGAATTAGTAACCTGCACCCACGTTAGTCCCTGCTTTCAGAGCAGAAAGGACTGGAGCAGTGAGTTATTCGCCAAGGAAAGGTCAGCGCCTTTAAGCCGTCTTATTTCCTTCAGTCGTAAATTCTTCAGGCAAGGCATACTTCGGTTAGGATCAGCAGTAACGTCAGGAAAGATAATTTATTACTTCAAGGGAAGGCTTTCCTAACTGACTGTAAACCATTTTGGACTTTTGCAATATTATTTTTTTAGGAACTTTTCGCATTTCTCGTTTTGAGAACTGTTCGAGCTGTCGTACAGCAGCCGACTTCCGGTTAAGTTCGTCGTTTGTTTACTTTTGGGTTTTTTTTAGCAGTGTTTAATAAATGTTTTATTTGTTATAAAAAAAACTCTCTTAATTATATATTCATTGCTGCTGGATCGTAACAACTATAAGTTCACCGACTTTATTCGGTACATGGCATGCATTGAAATATAACACCTTTAGTCCTCTATTCACCTTTTTCCCCGTTCCTTCCCACTTTTACGTTGCAATTTATCATGTTTCCTGAAGCTTTGCCCTGTTCTCAGGTACTCCTTGCTTGGAAGCTCAATTTGTGAATTAACCACCTCACCCTCAGCATTATCGCTACCGTTTCCACACCTATTAGATCCATAAATCTGAAACACTGCACCCTGCACCAGTTTGTCACCCACGCCAAATCATCCTCTGCTTACCTTCACTTTCAAGTGAGACAGGCAGTAAGATTACTACACTGGGGTCCGCTTTCTCAGCGTTCTGCCAAGCTCCCTAAAAACTCTCTTCAGTATCCCCTCATCTTGACTACCTATATCACTGGTACAATGTGCACCAAGACTTCTGGCTGCTCACCCTCGCCCTTGAGAATGCCGTGTACACGAACCGAGACAGCCTGATTCTGGCAACAGGGACGCAACTTACCATCCGTGCGCACCCACAGGACCTCGACTCTATTCCTCTGACTAACGATCCCCCTGTCGACACTGCAGTACACTTCACCTCGCTGCCTTTCTGAGGCACAAGACCAAACACAGTGCTGGTGACCAGCTCACTCTGGCTCCCTCTAATGTTCGGCTCCCGTAATAGTATCAAAACTTGCACTGTTTTCTTATTATTGAGGAGAACGGCCAGAGGTGCACACTTCACTGGCTGTGCATTTACCCTCTCTCTCCGAGCAGTTACACTGTTACCTACAAACTAGGGGTATACTACCTCCTTCTAGCTCCAGTCTATCACCTCCCCATTCTCCCGTACATTACTCAGGAGCTGCAGCTCATACGCCTGGTTCAGATGTGTTTATCTGAGAGACTGTTCGCCTCATAGACATCCCACATACTACACACTGTAGGAAACACTGCTGGAGCCATTCTTTCTAATCTACTGTGACCAAGCATTCGTGGAAATGTCAGATGAGGAGAGAGAGGGAGAGAGAGAGAGAGAGAGAGAGAGAGAGAGAGAGAGAGAGAGAGAGAGAGAGAGAGAGAGAGAGAGAGAGAGAGAGAGAGAGAGAGAGAGAGAGAGAGAGAGAGAGAGAGAGAGAGAGAGAGAGTAGTTTACAGGAGAATCTACCTCACAGAAGTCTAATCTCCCCAAAGACTGATGAAGCAAAGCATTCTAAAGAATGGCAGCTGCACTTGCACTTCAATGATTTTTATTGACCCTTTCAAGTGAGTCCCTCTTGATTGATTTCAGTCGAGGTCACCCCTCAACTCGGAATAACCGTGTTGTTACAGGGTCGCGTGTATGCAACACTGTGACGGAGTCACTGAAGAAATTGTAGGGTTTAGTGGATATGAAAGTATTCCTTTATCTCCACAAGCAGACGTTTCTATGCATTATTTTTCCTGTTGGAGATCCTCTCCGTAGAGTCTGCCCAGCACAAGCTACTTAAAAAGTTTGTACTCTTGTTGCGAATGGTATTAGCAGATGATAGACAATAGACTATAGACAATAGGTGCAGAAGTAGGCCATTCGGTCCTTCGAGCCTGCACCGACATTTTGAGATCATGGCTGATCATCTATTATCAATACCCGGTTCCTGCCTTGTCTCCATATCCCTTGATTCCCATATCCATAAAATACCTATCTAGCTCCTTCTTGAAAGCATCCAAAGAATTGGCCTCCACTACCTTCCGAGGCAGTGCATTCCATACCACCACAACTCTCTGGGAGAAAATGTTTTTCCTTAACTCTGTCCTAAATGACCAACCCCCTTATTCTCAAACCTTGCCCTCTGGTACTGGACTCTCCTAGCATCTGGAACATATCTCCTGCCTCTATCTTGTCCAATCCCTTAATAATCTTATATGTTTCAATCAGATCCCCTCTCAATCTCCTTAATTCCTGCGTGTACAAGCCCAGTCTCTCTAACCTTTCAGCGTAAGACAGTCCAGACATCCCAGGAATTAACCTCGTGAATCTACGCTGCACTTCCTCTACAGCCAGGATGTCCTTCCTTAACCCTGGAGACCAAAACTGTACACAATACTGCAGGTGTGGTCTCACCAGGGCTCTGTACAAATGCAAGAGGATTTCCTTTGTAATAAAGGCCAACATTTCATTAGCCTTCTTCACTGCCTGCTGCACTTGCTCATTCGCCTTCAGTGACTGATGAACAAGGACTCCTAGATCTCTTTGTATTTTCCCTTACCTAACTCTACACCGTTCAGATAATAATCTGCCTTCCTGTTCTTACACCCAAAGTGGATAACCTCACACTTATTCACATTAAACGTCATCTGCCAAGTATCTGCCCACTCACCCAGCCTATCCAAGTCACCCTGAATTCTCCTAACATCCTCATCACATGTCACACTGCCACCCAGCTGAGGATCATCAGCAAATTTGCTGATGTTATTCTCAATGCCTTCATCTAAATCATTGACGTAAATGCTAAACAACTGTGGTCCCAATACCGATCCCTGTGGCACCCCACTAGTCACCACCTGCCATTCCGAGAAACACCCATTCACCGCTATCCTTTGCTTTCTATCTGCCAACCAGTTTTCTATCCATGTCAATGTCTTCCCCCCAATGCCATGAGCTTTGATTTTACCCACCAATCTCCTATGTGGGACCTTATCAAATGCCTTCTGAAAATCGAGGTACACTACATCCACTGGATCTCCCCTGTCTAACTTCCTGGTTACATCCTCGAAAGACTCCAACAGATTAGTCAAGCATGATTTACCCTTGGTAAATCCATGCTGACTCGGCCCAATCCTATCATTGCTGTCTGAATGCAAGGTTGTTGTTGACCCTCCACTCAACTTGCTGATCTATCTCACTCCTGTACTCCTCCTCGTCACCGTCTGAAATTCCAGCAACAACAGTTGTGTCGTCTGCAAGTTTATAGATGAGCCTATATAGGATGTAATACAAATTCATAAGATACAATGAGATAATTTCGTTTAATGTTCTGTGTCGTACAAGTGGTTCCTTTGAAGTATATATTCTAAGTGGAAGCACATTTAATTGATTAACATCTCGGAAGGGTCAGACACCTTTGCTTGGGACAAACTAACTCCCGCAAAGAGTCTCAGTGCTGTTGAGAGGAGAGTATCCGGATGCTGAGTGTTACTGTTGCGAGGTTTGACCCACAGGCAATGCAGCTTGAAGAATCATGTGTCGGCAGGTGGGATCCCATTCAATGGGCGTCATGTTTGACATCGACACCGTGGGCGAAGTGTCGGTCTCGACGCTTTATCTGTCCCATGACGGGTGGAGACGGAAGACAGCAGCTTTTCCATTCTCACAGCAGACATTCCTCTCAATGGTAAGGACCGTGTGCATGTTTCTGACCCAGGACAAAGTTTCGTGACCTCACACAACCGGGACTGAGAGTTACAGTCAGATGAGCTGCGATCACAGTTGCTGGGGAATCAGAGTGGAGCGGCCGTTTTACATTCAGAGCACCTCCTCAACCGACGGACAACATTCCGAGCAACACAACATCAGGTGGACATCTGTGTCTGATTGTGTTTGGAATAACATCCTCTTTGTTGGAAGAAGGCCGCTCACAGTTTGTGCCGCTCAGTACCATTACAATTTGCATTGTTTGCAGAGTCACAATTAATTCCCCAAATTAAACTCAGTCTGTCACCGCGGGGATTGCACTTGTCTGACGTATGCGTTTTGTGAATAATTTATAAACTTAGTGTTAACTCTGTTGAAATCTGTCCCTGTGGAGTCTCCAATGGGTTTAAAAACCCCGGGCATGTGTTCCTTCAGCATTTCCAGTAACACAGGGAGACAAATCACTGGGCAGAGAAAATGCCTGCAATGCTGGATAGGTACGAGAGTGTGGAGAAAATATTGTACGTGTTCATTGCCGTCATTGGAGTTCCTGGTGAGTGAGCAGAGCAATTCATGTTTGAAATTTAAATGTGTTAATCGTGTGAACGTTTATGATGATTTTACAATCTTCCCGCTTGATGATTTTGAACAAGTATCTCTCACTGAAATCTACCCTGGCGATTCATATTTAATAACAAACGAAACTAAATATGTCTCTCCGCTAACTCACGGGATCAATTAGAAGGTTGTCCGTGTCTCTAATGACACCTTTTCCAGAGAGGTATAAGTGTTGGGGGCAGACAGATGTCTGGGGAGGTGTGACTGGGAGAGTTACATGTCCTGAGGTTCACTGTTTCTGAGTTCACGATCCGAGTGAACCCCCGGTTCTGTGTTTCATGTCTCCCTGTGGGGGCTGTCACCGTTGGATTCAACGCCCTGTTGGTCAGTAATATAGTCTGGCCACCTAAACCATTGTCCACGGATCTGCGGAGGTTTTGAATTGTACTATTGACTGTTTATCAGTGATTGATCAGATTGAAACGGCTGGGAAGAGGCAGTTCTCCTGGAAGCTGTCCGGAAGGTGTAACGGTAGGAGTTTTTGCCAGTGCTGGGGACAGGCAGCTCTCCGGGAAGGTGCATCTGGATGGGTTTTAGTGGGACCTGTTCAGATTTGTACCAGTGCAGGGGACAAACGGCACTGCAGGGACGTGTTCATGACAACTTGTCCAGCGTTGTCCAGTGTCAATAACTGGGTCGGAACACCTGAACCGTTATCTACGTGTCTGCTGCCGTTTATTGTCGAATGGAACCACTCAGTAGAATTCATACATCAACGGAACCGCTCAGCCTCCGGTTATTATGTTGTCCCTGCTTTCCCTCTCAGACCGTCCTAAACTGGGGCATCGATTCCTGCTGCTGAAACGTTCAGTGTTTGTTCAATCCCATACACACGTTAACATTATCCCCGGACGATTACCTACACATCTTCTTATCTCAACACTGAAGAAGACAGATCAGAGAACGTGTCCCATCCCTGATGTTAAATTAGCAGCTGTTCACCCCTCACCGACTCTCGTCTTTAGTTGAGACCAGATCCCATGGTAATTTCCGGGAGTTTGTTCAGTAATATCCAGTGCCTGTGCTCTCTCTCCCTCACTCTCTCTCTCTCCCTCCTCCCTCACTCTCTCTCTATCTCCCTCTCTGCCCTTCAATCTCTCTCTCTCATCTCTCTCCCCTCCCCCTCTCTCCCTCCCTCCCTCTCTCTCTTTCTCCTCTCGCTCTCTCTCTCTCTCTCTCTCTCTCTCTCTCTCTCTCTCTCTCTCTCTCTCTCTCTCTCTCTCTCTCTCTCTCTCTCTCTCTCTCTCTCTCTCTCTCTCTCTAACTCTCTCTCCTCTCTCTCCATCCAGTGAATTTAGTGGCGATTGTGATCCTGTCCCGGGGAAAGTGCGGCCTCTCTACCTGCACCACTCGCTACCTGGTGGCCATGGCAGCGGCCGATCTACTAACTATTGTAACGACGGGCATTTTGACTCAAATCAATTTCTATTACTTCCCATGGAGTTTTCTGAGCATCACCCCTGTGTGCAGTGTTATCGATGTACTGAAGTTCACAGCTACAGACTGTTCTGTCTGGTTCACCGTCTCATTCACCTTTGATCGGTTTGTCGCCATTTGCTGCCAGAAGCTGAAAACAAAATATTGCACCGGGAAAACTGCGGCTGTGGTTCTAACAACAACCGGCGTACTGTTCTGTCTGAAAAACATTCCCCGCTACTTCACGCGGAAACCTAGAGAGATCATCGGCAAAGTACCGTGGCTATGTATAATCATAGAGAATTATTTTACTGATGCCGGATGGGTAGGGTATGATTGGCTCGATACCGTTTTAACTCCGTTCCTCCCTTTCGCTGGGATCCTGCTGCTCAACGCTCTGACAGTCAGGCACATTTTAGTGGCCAGTCGGGTCCGTAAGGGGCTGAAGGGTCAGATCAAGGGGGAGAAAAGCAGTGACCCGGAGATGGAGAGCAGGAGGAGGTCTGTGGTTTTACTCTTCACGCTCTCCGGCAGCTTCATCCTCCTGTGGATGACACACGTTGTAAATGTTATATATTATCAGGTCTCAGGAAAAGGAGACGATTTCACTGATTCTGAATGGATCTTTCACTATGTCGGAGCTTTACTGAGGGATTGCAGCTGCTGCACGAACACATTTATTTACGCGGTGACACAGTCGAAATTCAGGGAGCAGGTGATCAACGCGGTGAAATATCCGTTCAATTAATGAATAAACCCAGGCCCTGAGTACAAGGCAAAGGCGGCGGCAGTGTCTTCAGTCCAGGCTCCAGCTCCACACATTCGCCGCCTGACCTCCCAGGTGTTATTCCCTTCCCTTACTATCCCATCGACCAGCAACTACGGGGACATTGTGATAGATTATGATAGCGCGATTGTGTGTGTGTGTGTGTGTGTGTGTGTGTGTGTGTGTGTGTGTGTGTGTGTGTGTGTGTGTGTGTGTGTGTGTGTGTGTGCGTGTGTGTGTGTGTGTGTGTGTGTGTGTGTGTGTGTGTGTGTGTGTGCGTGTGCGTGCGTGTGTGTGTGTGTGTGTGTGAGAGTGTGTGTGTGTGTGTGTGTGTGTGTGTGTGTGTGAGAGTGTGTGTGTGTGTGTGTGTGTGTGTGTGTGTGTGTGTGTGTGTGTGTGTGTGTGAGTGTGTGTGTGTGTGTGTGTGTGTGTGTGTGTGTGTGTGTGTGTGTGTGTGTGCGCGTGCGCGCGCGCAGCTCAGAGACATCCTTGAACATCCTTGAACCCGTGAGACAATCTACCATGCTGGCGATGCCATTACTCCTTCCTGATACCATCAAAATTGACCTTTCTCCAATTTAGAATCTCAAACCGCGGACCAGGTCGAACTCTTTGCTCATGCGCTGTGAAGCTAACGCCGCTTTGATCACTAAATGCAAATTGTTCCCGCCACGACCATTGTCACCTGCGCTGCCGCATTCCCAATAGCAGACCATTGAACTGCACCCTTTCCAACTGCAGTTATTCTATATTCGTAACGAAATTGAATGCAACTGGGTAACTTATTGTCCTGCCTGGTCTCAGTCAACGATCTGCTCCAGAATGGTCGGTGGATTTGCCCAATAATTCCCATTCACACCCAGTGCGACAGTCAATCTCTCCAGTCTTCGCCTTTCACTTGAATTATTGTCTAACGTGAAGCTATACGGCGTGGTTTGATAAATAAGCTTGACTATTGGTGAAAAATGACATCGCTCCATCTGAGTCACCGCCTCCGTCACTCTCGATGACTGATGTTCATGTTAGCCAATCAACGCGTAACTTCTCATTAGGGTCTCACCAATATATAAAAGGCCACACAGGGAGCACCGGACGCAGTATAACCACACCAGCCGACTCACGGGTGAAGTGTCGCCTCACCTGGAAGGACTCTCTGGGACCCTGAATGGTGGTGAGGGAGGAAGTGTAAGGGCAGGTGTAGCACTTGTTCCGATTACAAGGATAAGTGCCAGGAGGGAGAACGGTGGAAAGGGATGGGGGGGACGAGTGGACAAGGGAGTCGCGTAGGGAGCGATCCCTGCGAAAAGCAGAAAGGGAGAGGGAAAATGTGTTCGGTAGTGGGACCCCGTTAGAGGTGGCGCAAGTTACGGAGAATTTTACGTTTGACCTGAAGGCTGGTGGGGTGGTAGGTAAGGACAAGGGGAACCCTATCCCGAGTGGGGTGGCGGGTGGATGGTGTGAGGGCAGATGTGCGGGAAATGTGAGAGATGCGTTTGAGAGCAGAGTTGATGGCGGACGAAGGGAAGCCCCTTTGTTTAAAAAAGGAAGACATCTCCTTCGTCCTGGAATGAAAAGCCGCATTCTGAGAGCAGATGCGGCCGAGACGGAGGAATTGTGAGAAGGGGATTGCATTTTTGCAAGAGACAGGGTGGGAAGAGGAATAGTCCAGGTAGCTGTGAGAGTCTGTAGGATTATAGTAGATATCAGTAGATAAGCCGTCTCCAGAGATGGAGACAGAAAGATCGAGAAAGGGAGGGAGGTGTCGGTAATGGACCAGGTAAATTTGAGGGCAGGGTGAAAGTTGGAGGCAAAGTTAATTAAGTGAACGAGCTCAGCATGCGTGCAGGAGGCAGCGCCAATGCAGTCGTCGATGTAGCGAAGGAAAAGAGGTGGACGGATACCCGTATAGACTTGGAACATGGACTGTTGCACAAAGCCAATAAAAAAGACAGGCATAGCTGGGACCTATGCGGGTGGCCATGGCTACATCCTTGGTTTGGAGGAAGTGGGAGGAACCAAAGGAGAAATTATTGAGAGTAAGAATTAATTCCGCTAGACGGAGGAGAGTGGTGGTAGAGGGGAATTGGTTAGGTCTGGAATCCAACAAAAAAAACGCGAAGAGCTTCGGTATCATCTCGGTGGGGGATGGAGGTATATAGGGACTGGACGTCCATGGTGAAAGTAAAACGGTTGGGGCCAGGGAACTTAAACTCATTGAAAAAATTCAAAGCATGAGAAGTATCAAGAACATAGGTGGGAAGAGATTGAACAAGGCGGTATAAGACAATGTCAAGGTTCACTGAACTCAGTTCTCCATACCTTTAACATAAGAATGACGATATACGCAACTGGTGCACGGATTGAAATTCTAGATTGGAAGAAGACTAACTTCGATGTCATCGAAAGAGTTCAGGCTGCTGTGGACTCGGTTAGGATCCTTTGTAAGTGCGGCACTTTCAGATGTGAAGTATTGAGATTTCAGGGCGTGTAGGTTCCTGTCGGACGTTCGGGAATCTTGATTTAGAAGGATGTTGAGGGTCTCTTTAAGAACAAGAAAGAGGCATATCAGGCATCGACACCTGGGATTAAATGACTGTCTTGTGAAGTATAAGAAATGCTTGTAATATTTAAGAGATAATTGAGTCGGGCTCAATGAGGGCATGAGTTGTATCGAGCGGTCATGGTAAAGGAGAATCCCAAGGACCTCTGTAGATATATAAAGAGCAAAATGATTGGAAAGGGACAAAAATGGTGCCCTTAACGATCAGAATGATCATGCAATAATGGAGCCGAAAGAGATGGGGAAGATCTTAAACTATACTTTCCATCTGTTTTTGCTTGGGTGATAGACACATGAACAAAGGAAATGGGCCAAAAATAGCCCAGAGGTCATGGACAATATACAGATTACAAAGGAAGAGGTTTTTACCAACCTGACGCAAATTAGGGGTGAAGAATGTCTGGTCCCAGATTGGGTTTCCCCTCGCTTCTTGTGGGTGGTTAGTGTAGCAAATGTCTCAGCCACGGGCGGAAAGCTGGGGGTTAACTCCCATTAGCCAAGAAGGGCTCTGAGAATAACCCGGGAAATTAGGGGAGGTGAATCTGACATCAGTCGTGGGTAACTCATTGGAAGACATTCTAAGGGACAGCATACTGGATGTAAGTACACGTATTTCAATGGCAATGTGGTAAACTGCCTTTGCAAATGACACCTTGATTCAGAGCGGCAGTGGATGGCGAGTTATGTGATCAATTCTTGCAGCATCAGGAAAACAGATAGAAAATGGGCTGCAAAATGGCGGATGGAATTCAATTCAGGCACGTGTGAGATTTTACATTTTGCGAAAACCAGGCAAGGTAGCAATTGAGTGAATGACATGGAATTGAGGTGTGCCGGAGAACAGAGGGATCTGGGAAGATCCATAATTCCTGGAGAGAATCATAATGTGGGATGTTGGCACATTGGCCTTCATAAGACCATGTGAAGAGACACAGTGGCGCTTAGTATGTCAAGACCTGGATTCATTTACTTGAACCTCGTTTGAAACCTGTCAAATGTCAGCACATCCTTTCTTAGTTGAGGGTCCCACAACTGCTCACAATACTCCATGTGCGGTCTAAGCAGTTCTCTATAAAGCCTCAACATTGTATCCTTGCGTTTGTATAGCAGTTCCAGCGAAATGAATGCTGACTTCACATTTGCCTTCCTCACCACTGACTCAACCTGGAAATTAGAATTTAGTGAATCCTGCACGGGAGCTCTCAAGTCCCTTTGCGCCTCAAACTTTGAATTTCCTCTCCATCCGCAAAATAGTCGAAACTTTTATTCCAAATTTCATGGCCGTACATTTCCCGACAATATATTCCATCTTTCTCTTATATCTCCATTCTCCTAATCAGTCTAAAACGTTCTTTAACCACTCTACGTTCTCAAAACTACCTGCCCCTCCCCATACATTTACATCATCCACAACCTTGGACACAAAGCCAACTATTCCATCCCTCATGTCATTGACATATGATGTAATAAATAAGCTGTCCCAACACACACCCTTGTTGTACACCACTAGTTACCGGCAGCCAACCAACAAAAACCAACCAAACCTTTATTTCCACTCTTTGCCTCCTGCCAAACGACCAATGCATTATCCATGCTGTAATACCATCTGCTCTTAACTTGTTAAGCGGCCTCATGTCAATTGCCTTTTCAAAATCCCTGCACAACATCCAGAGATTCTCTTTTGTCGATATTGCTTATTATTTCTTCTAAGAATTCCAATAGATTTATCAGGCAAGGGTGTTCCTTCAGTAAGCCATGCAGCCTGAGGCCTATATTATCATGTGCCTCCAGGTATCTTGAAACCACATCCTGAGCAATCAACCAGAACATCATCCCAACCACTGAGGTCAGACTAACTGACCTTTAATTTCCTTTCTCCCACCACTCTACTTTCCTTGAAGACTGAAGTGACAGTTGTAATTCTCCCAACTTCCGGAGCCATTCCAGAATCTAGTGTTCCTGAAATATCATTTCTAGTGCCTCCTCAATCTCGCCAGCCAATTCTTTCAGCACTCTGGGGTGTTCACATGAAGGTCCAGGCGACTTATTCACCTTTAGGACTTTCAGATCCCAAGAACCTTTCCCTTAGTAATAGCAACTTCTCACGCTTCTGCCTCCTGACACAGTCGATCCTCTGGCATAATGCTGGTGTCTCCCACAGTGAAGCTCGGTCCCAAACACCTGTTCAGTTCGTCTGCCGTTTCCTTCTTCACAATTGCTACCTCTCCAGCATTAATTTCCAGAGGTTCAATATACACTCTCGCTTCTCATTTAGTCACATTATTAATACCAAGAATTGAGATTTTATGTTGAAGTTGCATAGGGCGTTAATGAGGATTAAATTCTAAACTACGGAATTCTGCTGCTATGTGTCTTATCATCACTATCCACCACAAGGGGCACTTCCTGGTGGCCGAACGTTTTAAATCCGCTTCCCATCCTCGTTCCGACGTGTTGATCAAAGGCCTCCACTTGTGTCAAGATGACAGAGTGAAGGATGAACACTTTATATTCCATCTGGGTACCCTCCAACCTGGTGGCATGAATATCGTTTTCTCCTTCTGGTAATCAGAGACCCGTCCCCCTCTATCCGCACTCTGGTGAGTTTCTGCTTCTGTAATTAGATGCTGACTGTGCTGTGACTTCCTGCAGCGTTTCGTGTGAATTGCTTTGGATTTCCAGCATCTGCAGGCTTTCTCTTGTTCGATCCAGAATTCCCTGTGCGTGACCAGACGAAAAAGTGCGCATGTGCAAGACTGACGGTTCCATAAAGCAGCGCATGCGTATTGTGGCCAAAGGTCTCTGAGAATTGGCAGCAGGTTGGAGCGGGACTCCGGGCAGAAATTTTATCGGTACCCACGACCGAACTGTGACTGAGATACACTTACTATGGTCTCCGGACACACTGTGGCTCCGCACCCCAGGACAGTTCCGGTCCTTTCCTCCCCTCTCAGTCGCACGATCCGTAAACAGGCCGCGGGTAACCTTGATGAGCGAAAGCGAGGGTGCCTTTCTGTGACGCATGCGCATCACTGCGACCGAAGCAGAGAGACAGGTTTCTGGTTCGTGGGGTTTACTTGGCAAAGGGGCAGGCATGGCTGATATCAGCGATTTCCCCATCAGTTAGTATGGCGTGTTTGGAAGAACAGAGGGAAGAGGAGAGCGGATGGATCTCACAAACGCTCCACATATTTAACTCCAAATACTGTATTAGGAACTTGGAGCAAAAGTAGTACTGAGTTAAGTACAGATGAAGTGTTTGCCTTCAAGTCCGTGAAGATGTCAACTAATGTTGAATAAAAAAACAACAACGTCCTTCCATCAGCTTTAGATCTTGAGAAATTCACTTTTGCTCTGCCTCCTCTTTTTCCGGACCTTTCTACCCATGATAGCATGTTTCTCTCTCTGGGTACAGAACGATAGCAAATTCCTTTTCCTGAGTAACAGGTGACCTGCTGCTTTCACATCACAGAAGTGCATCGATGAATTCACCAGCATCAGTCACCTGTGGGGAACAGGTCATCAGAGTAATTGGAAAGTATCCATCATTACCCATGTAATATCACAGGCTTTTTACAGTGCTGTGAGAAAGGACCAGATGTTGAAATTTTACTAATGTTCCCTCTATTTTTTAAATAGGTGTGTGGACTGACCATCGGTCTGAACAAGAAATTTCTGCACAAACGAAAAACCGCAAAGCACTTTAAATTAACTTTCCATCTGTACGGCAAGAAAGGCAATCGGTGCAGAGCATTTCCCTTAGTGGGCAGCAACTCACCTGCGTAGCTGTGAGGGAATAGTGAATAACACAAACCCAGAGAATCAGACCGAGCCACACGAAAGTGTCCCATTCTTACACAGACAGGAAGTCTGTCCATTTTCCGAAGCCATGAATGGGAGGAAAATGACTTCTTCCACCGACTTGGGTTGAACGTCACTGTAACACGGAGGGATTCATCAGTGATCCAAACTGAAGGTTCATCAGCGAATTTACCCTGGGACGATGCCATTCACTTGCTCCGTTTGTGGGAAGGGATTCACTCGGTCATTTGACCGACTGACTCACCAGCGAATACACACTGGTGAGAGGCCATTCATCTGCACTGATTGTGGGAAAAGATTCACTCGGTCGTCTGACCTATTGATACACCATCGAATGCACACTGGGGAGAGAACATTTGCCTACTCATACTGTGGGAAGGGATTCACTCAGTCGTCTCAAGTGAAGTTACAGCAGCAAATTCACACCGGGGAGATGCCATTCACCTGCGCAGATTGTGGGAAGGGATTCACTCAGTCATCTGACCTACTAACACACCAGCGAATTCACAGTGGGGAGAAACCATTTACTTGCCCAGACTGTGGGAAGGGTTTTAAACAGTCATCTCAACTGAAGGTACACAAGCAAATTCACACTGGCAGGAGGCCGTTCACCTGCTCAGGTTGTGGGAAGGGATTCACTCAGACAACTGCTCTCCCGGCACACCAGTCTGCTCACACTGGGAAGAAACCATTCACCTGCTCAGAGTGCGGGGAGAGATTCACTCGGTCATCAAACCTACAGATGCACAAGCAAGTTCACACGGGGGAGAAGCTATTCACCTGCTCAGGATTCACGCACTCAACCACACTACAGACACACCAGCGTGTTCATGCTGGACAGAGGCCGTTCACCTTATCTGAATGTGAAAAGATTCACTCAGTCATCCACACTACAGACACACCAGCGTGTTCATGCTGGGCAGAGGACGTTCACCTGATCTGAATGTGAGAAGATTCACTCGGTCATCCACACTACAGACACACCAGCGTGTTCATGCTGGACAGAGGCCGTTCACCTGATCTGAATGTGAGAAGATTCACTCAGTCATCCACACTACAGACACACCAGCGTGTTCATGCAGGGCAGAGGCCGTTCACCTTATCTGAATGTGAAAAGATTCACTCAGTCATCCACACTACAGACACACCAGCGTGTTCATGCTGGGCAGAGGCCGTTCCCCTGATCTGAATGTGAGAAAATTCACTCAGTCATCCACACTACAGACACACCAGCGTGTTCATGCTGGACAGAGGCCGTTCACCTGATCTGAATGTGAGAAGATTCACTCGGTCATCCACACTACAGACACACCAGCGTGTTCATGCTGGGCAGAGGCCGTTAAACTGATCTGAATGTGAGAAGATTCACTCAGTCATCCACACTACAGACACACCAGCGTGTTCATGCTGGGCAGAGGCCGTTCACCTGATCTGAATGTGAAAAGATTCACTCAGTCATCCACACTACAGACACACCAGCGTGTTCATGCTGGGCAGAGACCGTTCACCTGATCTGAATGTGAAAAGATTCACTCAGTCATCCACACTACAGACACACCAGCGTGTTCATACTGGACAGAGGCCGTTCACCTGATCTGAATGTGGGAAGATTCACTCGGTCATCCACACTACAGACACACCAGCGTTGTCATGCTGGGCAGAGGCCGTTCACCTGATCTGATTGTGAGAAGATTCACTCGGTCATCCACACTACAGACACACCAGCGTGTTCATGCTGGGGAGAGGCCGTTCACCTGATCTGAATGTGAGAAGATTCACTCGGTCATCCACACTACAGACACACCAGCGTGTTCATGCTGGGCAGAGGCCGTTCACCTGATCTGAATGTGAGAAGATTCACTCAGTCATCCACACTACAGACACACCAGCGTGTTCATGCTGGGCAGAGGGATTCACCTGATTTGAATGTGAGAAGTTTCACTCAGTCATCCAGCCTTGTGGTGAACTACAGATTTCACACTGGCAAGAAGGTTTAAATAATTTGCGTGCCGGATATTTAATCTCCACATTTGCTGAACCCGGAGTTACAATCGAAACTCTACTTTGGGATGAACAACACCAGTAATTAACTACTTTACTCCCTGCTCATTTCAATGTTGTGGGTCATTTTCACTGCTTCTAAAGGACTACGTGTCACAACGCTGTGTTAGAATACACCCCTGTCCTCCAGGGTCTGAAAGCAGAATGGGGAACCATAAGTTGGATGTTCAGTTAGAAACCAGAGACGGGTTAGCAGAGGGCAGATTTCTGGCTCTGGACAGCAGTCGGGGTAAGAGCATCTGATGAGGAGCAGGGAAACAGATGAGAGGGAGAGAGACAATGAATGACAGAGCATCAACATTTAGATTCTGATTACTTGTATTCTGGCTTCTTCCTCCTTCCTTTCCAGTCCCGATGAAGGGTCTTGACACAAAGAGTCAAACATTTATTCCCCTCCATTCATGTTGCCTGACCTTATGTGGTCTAACATTTCATGTGTGTTGCTCTGGATTTCGAACGTATGCAGAATCACCTGTGTTTATGATTCCCCAAGTGTGGTTTCAACAGTGTCCTAAGCAACTTCACCATAACAGCCAACCCGTTACTCTCAGTGCCCTGATTTATGAGGGTGAGGGGGCCAAAAGCTTTCTTCAGCACCCTGTCAGGTTTTGACTCAAGTTTCAGTAAGCCATGGATGTGTACTCCAAGGTTTTACTGCCCTGCTATTATCCGCAAGACTGTCCCATCCACTACGAAAGTCCAACCTGAATTTGACGTCCCAAAATGCAACATCCTGGACTGGTCAGAAGTAAATTCCAGTTGCCAGTCCTCAGCCCATGTACTCAGCTGGTCAAGATTGCCCTGTAATTTTTGATAACCTGTTTTACTGTCGACTATACCACCTATTCCAGTGTCATCTGCAAACTTACTAAACCTGTCTTGTATATTCTCCTCCCTTCTGGATTGTGGCATCTGCCACGTACCAGTGAGGGTAGGAACAGGATGATTTGGCAGATTAATGCCTGGCTGAGAAGCTGGTACAGGGGGCAGGGATTCAAGATCTTGGATCATTGGGATCTCTCCTGTTCAAAAGTGATGGGTTACTCCTGAAACCGAGGGGAGCTAATATTCTCATGGGCAAGTTTGTAAGAGCCGTTGGGGATGGTTTAAAATAATCCGGCAGGGGGCGGGTGGGAAACTCATGGTAGGATGGATGCTAAAAAAGCAAAGTTGGTGTGCAGTCTGACTGTCACGAAGGCATAATTATGATAGGACATAATTGCAGCGAGCAGGGTGAGTATCAGGGCATTCGGGATGCAAAATCAAAAAGGGTCGCAAATAACATACTCAATGTGCTATATTGCAATGTGCAGAGTTTAAGAAATGAGGATGATCGTGTTGCACTGTTGCGGATTGTCAGGTATGATGTTGTGGTCATCACTGAATCGTGCTGAACAATTGTTGTAGTTGGAAGCTGAATGTCCACGGTTACTCGTAATGGAGGGATAGGAAGGAAGGCAGAGAGGGCGGCATGGATATGCTGGTATAGAATTTCATCAGATCTGTAGTAGGATGTGACGTAGGATCGGAAGATGTCAAATGCTTGTGGGTTAAGTTCAGAAGCCATAAGTGTAAAAGAAGCCTGATGGCAGTTATATACAGGCTTCACAACAGTATCTGGGATGTGGACTGCAGATTACAACAGGAAATAGAAAAGGTGTGTCAAAAGGGAAATGTAATGATAGTCATGGGAGATTTCAACATGCAGGTCGATTGGGAAAATCAGGTTGGAAATGGATGTCAAGAGAGTGAGTTTATTGAATGCCTATGAGAAGGCTTTTTACAGAAGATTGGTGTTGAGCCTACTTGGGGATAAACAATATTTAACTGGGTGTTATGTAATGAACCGGGAGTGAATAAAGAGTTTAAGGTAAAATAACTATTAGGAGGCAGTGATCACAATATGATTGACTTCAGCTTGAAAATTGACAGGGAGAAAGTGAAGTCTGATGTTGCAGTATCTCAGTGGAGTAAAATAAATTAGAGTGGTATGAGAGAGGAGTTGCCAAATAAATTGGAAGGAGATGCTGGAAGTGATGACAGCAGAGCAACAATGGAATGTGTTTCTGGGGGAAATGAGGAAGGTGCAGGATAGATATATTCCAAACATTAAGAATTACTCAATTACAGTCTCCACGGCACGCTGCTGGTTAGAGGTCTACAGTCAGAGGAATAACCTTCCACCTTTGTCATCTGTTTTCTACCATCAATCCAATTGTGTATCAGTTTAGTCAGCTATCCCTGGATTCCCTGTGACCTCTACCTCCAGAGCTGTCCACCAGTGGGCAAAATACATTTTCTATCAAGCTGTGTATAATATTTACAATCTTGAAATTGGGCTCCTTACAGGCAGTCACAACACAAAGAAACCCTGTGGAAGCCATTCAAAAAAAAAACAAAACTGTCAAACACCTTCTGTACAGAAAAAATTAAAATTGCTCAAACAATAGCAGTGAGCAAAGAGCATTCAGAACTGAAGTTCAGGGAAGTGAGTCCACAGACATAAAGCCAGGTGCTGCTGTAGGAGCCCGTTAGTTGCAGGGCACAGACTTCGTTCAGCACAGGGAAGAGTAAAACTAAACACTGGCCCGTCCCTCACCTCCAACTCTAATTGTTGGCGTTTTCTATTAGGCCCATTGCTTAAGTTATCCAAATCCCCGGTCATTTCTTGCTCTCAGATCTGCGCCATGCTGGTACGCTGCGATCTCGAGCCTATACTCACTGCTTCACCTTTCCAATTCTGGTCCACGTGTTCAGATACTAAACTGAAGAAAGGTCAATTTTAACGCTGTGAGCAAAGATCTGGAAAGTGAAAGACTGGGACACGTGGTTTTCCTGCAAATATGTGAAGTTTTGAGAGTGAAAAGCTTGCATGTGCCAGGAGAAAAAGAAAAGATACCAGTTTTAGGGAATATTGGCTTTGAAGAGGTGTTGAGGCCCTGGTTATGAAGAACAGAGGTACGTCATAGCTGTAGGCAGTTGTAGGCAAATAAGGGATGTTTGCAGTAGAAGGCATGCAAGAGGCCGCTTTAAAGTATCCAGGTATCTAAACGGAGGCGTGGTGTATCCCTGTTAGAGCAATTCCGGAGTGCTGGTATACAGTATAGCAAATGTGAATTTCAACAGGAACCAGTCTTCAGACCTGAGTATCAATTGTTGATGAGTTTAAAGTGCAGACCAGAACAATAGTGTTCCTGGACAAACTGGCTGATCGCAAGCAAAGAAACACTCCATGGTCCTGAGACGCTGCAAATTCATGAATGCAGCCCAGAGTCAGCGGCGATTCATATTCATTCTCGGTGTCGTGAGTGTTGCAGTGGTGATTGCGGTGTTTGAAAAGTGTATGTAATTCAAAGGAAGCATTATGAAAACATTGTAAATGCAAAACAGTCCTGCTGATCTTCAGCATATAAAGATGTCGTGTAATATTGCTTCGGGCAGGTCCTAACTCCAAAGGGTGTTTGATTCCTTTTGCTGATTAATGACTTCTATATCCACAAGGTTCAGTGTCTCTCCTGCGATTTCATTCGGTCTCAATAGCCCGAGGAAAGGTGAATCCTGAGCGATTCCACAAATACGTTAAGAGCAACGAGGTTGCAAAGGAGAAAAGTGCAAGAGCAGATCGGTAATAAATTTCTGGAGACGAGAGAGGTAGGGGAGACCGTAGATAGATTTTTGCATTTGTATTTAATTAGGAGATGAACACAGAGTGTATAGAAGTTCGACAAAACGGCATTATCTTCATGAACCACCTACAGATTATGGGGGTGTGGGAGAGTCTTTGCTGTGTTGAGGCAAATGAGGGTGTACGAATACCCAGGGCCTGACAAACTGTTCCCTAAAGCCCAGTGGGAGGCCAACAGTGGCAGAAATATTTAAATTAGAGCATTGAACACTACAGCACATGAACAGGCCATTCGGCCCGCAGTGTGGTTATCAACCAGCTATAGAGCAAATCAAAAGCACCCAAACACTATTCCCTCCGACCTACACCACATCCATATACCCCCATCCTCCTTTCATCTATGTTCCTGTCCAAACATCCCTTAAAAACCTCTTATATATTTGTTTCTAACATCATACCATGCATTCATGGCTCTCTGAGTAAAAACATCTCTCATATCAAACTTCAACATACCTTCTCTCACGTTCAATACATGACCTGTGGTATTAGACATTACAATCCTGGGTTACGGATACACTCTATCCACACCCTCTATGTCTCTCACGTTCAATACATGGCCTGTGGTATTAGACATTACAATCCCGGGATACGGATACTCCCTTTCCACACCCTCTATGTCTCTCACGTTCAATACATGGCCTGTGGTGTTAGACATTACAATCCCGGGAGACGGATACTCTCTATCCACACCCTCTATGTCTCTCACTTTCAATACATGGCCTGTGGTATTGGACATTACAATCCCGGGATACGGATACTCTCTATCCACACCCTCTATGCCTCTCACGTTCAATACATGGCCTGTGGTATTAGACATTACAAACCCGGGATACGGATACACTCTATCCACACCCTCTATGTCTCTCACGTTCAACACATGGCCTGTGGTATTAGACACTACAACCCAGGGAGACGGATACTCTCTACCCACACCCTCTATGTCTCTCACGTTCAATACATGGCCTGTGGTGTTAGACATTACAATCCAGAGATACGGATACTCTCTATCCACACCCTCTATGTCTCTCACGTTCAATACATGGCCTGTGGTATTAGACATTACAACCCCGGGATACGGATACACTCTATCCACACCCTCTATGTCTCTCATGTTCAATACATGGCCTGTGGTATTAGACATTACAACCCCGGGATACGGATACTCTCTATCCACACCCTCTATGTCTCTCACGTTCAATACATGGCCTGTGGTGTTAGACATTACAATCCAGGTATACGGATACTCTCTATCCACACCCTCTATGTCTCTCACGTTCAATACATGGCCTGTGGTATTAGATATTACAATCCCGGGATACGGATACTCTCTATCCACACCCTCTATGTCTCTCACGTTCAATACATGGCCTGTGGTATTAGACATTACAACCCTGGGATACGGATACTCTCTATCCACACCATCTATGTCTCTCACGTTGAATACATGGCCTGTCGTATGAGACATTACAATCCCGGGATACGGATACTCTCTATCCACACGCTCTATGCCTCTCACGTTCAATACATGGGCTGTGGTGATAGTCATTACAATCCCGGGATACGGATACTCTCTATCCACATCCTCTATGACTCTCACGTTCAATACATGGCCTGTGGTGTTAGACATTACAATCCCGGGATACGGATACTCTCTATCCACACCCTCTATGCCTCTCACGTTCAATACATGGCCTGTGGTATTAGACATTACAATCCCGGGATACGGATACTCTCTATCCACACCCTCTATGTCTCTCACGTTCAATACATGGCCTGTGGTATTAGACATTACAATCCCGGGATACGGATACTGTCTATCCACACCCTCTATGCCTCTTACGTTCAATACATGGCCTGTGGTATTAGACATTACAACCCCGGGAGACGGATACTCTCTATCCACACCCTCTATTTCTCTCACGTTGAATACATGGCCTGTGGTATTAGACATTACAACCCTCGGATACGGATACTGTCTATCCACACCCTCTATGTCTCTCGTGATCTTGTAAACTTCTCTCTGGTTTCCCCTCAGCCCCCGCCGGAGAAAGCAACACAATTTATCCTTATCGACGTGTGTATCCACTTCCAAAAAGTGATGATCTTCGATCCCCAGGTCTGTCTACTCAGCAGCTCTGTTAATGATCCTGTGCTTAACTGTCTCCTTGCATGTGCCCGACTGAGGTGCAACACCTCATCTGGGTCGACCTCCAGCTGCCATTTCTTAGCCCGCATCTGCAACTGATGCTGTATTGCTTGCCAGTCCTCGGCGCCGTACACAACTCCGCCCTTGTACATTTTCATCCAGGCATTTATATGCATTACAACCAGCAGAGGTCCCAGCACAGATCCCTGCGGAACTCCGCTTGTTAGAGACCTCCAGCCCAAATACGTCCATCACTTTCCTCTGCATTCAGTACGCAAGCCAGTTCTGAATCCCAACAGCCAAATTGCCGTGGATCCCATGCATGTGAATCTTCTAGGATGTGAATCTCCCATGGGGGGCTTTGTCAAGCCCCTTACTAAAATCCGTGTAGACAACATCCACTTCCCTGCCCTCATCCATCTCTTTCCTCACCTTGTCAAGTAAAACAAAAATCCTAATGCACTCTACAATCATCCTTAGTGACCAGAGGGTTGGAGAATTGCGTTTTCTGTTTGAGAAAGGTTCTAAAAGTAAACCAGGAAGTTATAGGCCGGAAAGCCTGATATCAATGGCGGTAAAGTAATTGGAAGATATTGTGAGGGACCGGATGTATTAGTGTTTGGATCGATATGGACTGATTGGGATCGGCATGGATTTATGTATGGTACCACTCTGTGCTTTGCGTGGAAACTTAAAGAAGGCGTTGCGGTTCATATTCTCTACATGGCATTTAGCGTGACGTCTGACATGGTCCCGCAAGGGTGTTTGGTCAACAAGCTTGTCACTGAGCTTTCCAGATAGGTTTAGACATGAGCTTTGTGGGAGAAGCCAGAGGTTGTTGGTAGATATTCCGCTCTCTGACTGGTGGGATCGGATCTGGCTCTGGTGTCCATTGTCATCTGTATGTCCGGTGCATTTCTCCAGCTGTTTTAACAAAGAACCAAAATCACAGGTGGGGAAGATGGGATTGTCGGATAATGCGAGATGGCGCACTGGCACGTTCTCCGAAACCCCACTTTGTTCTGCCTGTGACTCACATTTCAATAAAGTCCAAGGACTCTGTTGGTTCATCAACATATTAAAGACAATTAATCGGATGTGTTTGCCGTTGTTGCAGAGGAATCAAAAGGCAGTCTGACTGGGAATGATCGTGTGGCTGCTATTTGTGTCCGAATTTAGAAACAACAACTTACCGACCATTGATCAGTACAAACCGCAGAATATGTGGCCATCATGTTAGGCTTACACTGAGTGGAGGAAATTTGTCCATGTAAATTTGTAATTTGTTCAGATGCCTCTTTCGGTTCTGATGAATTTTAAAACGGGTCGGTCAGTCTGGAACGAGCTGGACACCAGAAGTCGGTCAGAGGTACTGCTGGAAACTCATCAAACATTATTTCATACGCAAAGTATTAGTTTACACGTGCATGGGACCCTGCACATGCAGGTACTGAGGGGAATGAGCGGGTTGACTGTTTAGATACAAAAGCGGTTAAAAGTTCAACTGTGGATCAAGACCTCCCACTTTGCAAATCAGAACCTGTTTCAGGGTTTGCAGGGTTAAGAATTAGCGGCTTATGGTAAATCTAGTGGGACACTGGGCACAAGCGGAGACACCTCTGCAGAATACCTAACAGTGTTGGGTTCATGGGAGAAGAGGGTAAAAACAAGAAGGGAAGGAATTATATGGATACGAACAAATTGGCCAGACTATAATGAATTATTCCTGACGTCGTGTTGGAAAACTTCACACTAGGTCGTGTAGATTTTGTCATTATGAAGCATTTGAACACAGACTATTTCAGGGGTGAAGCTGATCAGGTAGATAGAAATCAAATGCGGATTTCATTACCTTTCATTTCAGTTGTGGGAATGAGTTTAATTTGGTTCACTGTATTGGGTTCCATTTGCTACAGTCTATAGGATTTTCGGGGGTATTTTGGAATTCATTAGAAAAAAAAGAGCAGTGAGGGTTTTATTTCCCATTTCTCTGCAACATATTCCAGTCCAGTTAGTGGCGGGGACGTACGCTAATTTGGAGTATCAACATCCATGTTTCCAAAGCCCGCCCTATTTAATCACGTTAGCCAATCATTCAGGGGGAGGGTGGAAACTGGTGTGCTTGACATTGGATTATCCAAACAACATCAGACTAGAACTCCCTCTGTCTTGTGGGAAAGTCGGACTGTGAGGTTGGTGAATGGAAATAGGCATAGATGGACATGTCCACAGACCAATGGGTGGCTGGGAATCCAGAGTAGTTCGTTGACTGACATCTGACGAGTTCAGGACGCTGCTTTTCCCCTCCCAAGAAACACACTATCCTAATGTCCCAGACCTGCCGGTCCATGGGACAGTCGGCTCTGAAATAACAACTGGGAGATCAGGCGGTGAAGTGAGGAACTGGCGGCCGAATTTGGGATATTGCGGCCGTCTCCGGCTTGTACCAGGTCGCGGCTTTATTAATAAAATGACAGAATATTTCACCGCCCTAATTACCTGCTCCCTGAATTTTGACTGAGTCACAGCGTAAATAAATGTGTTCGTGCAGCAGCTGAAATCACTCAGCAAAACCCCGACGGAGAGAAAGATCCATTCAGAATCATTAAAATTTAGTCCTTTCCCTAAAACCTGATAATATATGAAATTTACAACCAGTGTCATCCACAGCAGGATGAAGCTGCCGGAGAGGGTGAAGAGTAAAACCACAGACCTCCTCCTGCTCTCCATCTCCAGGTCACTGCCATTCTCCCCCTTGCTCTGACCCTTCAACCCCTTACGGACCCGACTGGCCACTAAAATGTGCCTGACTGTCAGAGCGTTGAGCAGCAGGATCCCAGCGAAAGGGAGGAACGGAGTTAAAACCGTATCGAGCCAGTCATAACTCACCCAACCAGGGTCAGTAAAAGCATTGTCCAGGAGATCACAGAGCCACGGTACATTGTCGATTATCTCTCTGGGTTCCCACATGAAGTACTGGGGAAGGTTTTTCAGACAGAACAGTGCACCGGTTGTTGTTAGAACCACAGCCGCAGTTTTCCCGGTGCAATATTTTGTTTTCAGCTTCTGGCAGCAAATGGCGACAAACCGGTCAAAGGTGAAAGCGACGGTGAACCAGACAGAACAGTGTGTGGCTGTGAACCTCAGTACATCGATAACACTGCACACAGGGGTGATGTCTAGAAAACTCCGCGGGAAGTAATACACATTGATTCGATGCAAAATGACCTCGATGACAATGGTCAGTAGATCCGCCGCTGCCATGGCCACCAGGTAGCGAGTGGTGCAGGTAGAGAGGCCGCACTTTCCCCGGGACAGGATCACAATCGCCACTAAATTCACTGTGTGTGGGGGAAGGGAGAGAGAGAGGGAGTGAGAGAGATAACAGACACTGGGCATTAGAGACCCCATTCCTCAAGGGATCGGGTTTCAGCTAAAGATTAGAAGTGGTGGAGTCCGTGAACGGTTGCTAATCTAACATCCGACACGGGTCACATTGTCTCTGACCTGCCTTCTTTAGTGTGGAGATTAGGCGATGTGTGGACAATCGTGGGCTATAAAAGTGATCTGCATGAGCAACAACGATCGGTGCTGATCCCGATTCCATTCGCTGAGGGCCGAGAAGGGATACAGAGGGGAGCAACACACACAACATACTGGAGGGACTCAGCACGTCCGGCAGCGTACATGGAATTGAACAAACTTTGATTTGGGGCCGAGACTTTTCTACAGGACGAAGCGGTGCCCCAATTTACGACGCGTCTCAGAGGGAAAGCAGGAACAACTTAGTAACCTGAGGCTGAGTGACTCCGTTAATGGATTAATTCCACAGCGCAGTTCAATTCGATAACTCTCATCAGCAGACCAGTGGACACCGGTGCAGGTGATCAGACCCAGTTATTGACCGACAGGCAGTGAGATCCGACTGTGACAGACTCCACAGGGAGACATGAAACACAGGACCAGGGTTTCTCTCTTGTCAATAACTCAGAAACAGTGAACTTTACAATGTAAACCCATCCCAGTCACAGCTTGCGGGAGAGCTGGCTGTCCCCACACTGGGACAACTCCGGACAAGGTGTCATTGAAGGCAAGAACAACGTTCGAGTCGATCCCGTGAGCTAGATGAGAGACAGGAGTTTAGCTCCGCTTGTCATTAAATATGAAAAATCAGAGTGTTGAACTGACAGGATCAATATCTCTGACGGTTATTTGTACTATGATCATCAAGTTAGAAGCTTGTCAAATGATCATAAACAGATTAACGTGGTTAACACACAGAAATACCAAACTTGAATTGCTCTGCTCACTCACCAGGAACTCCAATGACGGCGATGAACACGTACAATATTTTCTCCACACTTCTGTACCTATCGAACATAGCAGGCATTTTCTCTGTCCAGTGACCTGTACCCTCTGTGTTACAGGTGATCTCTCGCAATGAAATGTTAAGGCAGCACATGCCTGGGGTTTTAAATACCATTAATCGACTCCACAGAGACACAGTTCAACAGATTTAAAAATAACTCTTTTTAAATTATTTACAAACCAAGTACTTCAGGCAGGTGCAATCCCCGTGGTGACAGATTGCGATTAAATTAATTAACTGGCGCAGTGTTTGGATTGTTCGTGTGAATTAGTTTTTCCCAAACGGTGACTGTACCTTCAGTGGTGTCTTTTCAATTAAATGTGCTTCCACTCTAAATGGGTAGTTTAAAGGAGCCATTTGGGAGAGAAAGAATATTGAAGTAAATTATGTCATTGTAGTTTGTAAAATTGTATTGAATCACCTACTGTTACCATTCTCCTCCAGAGTATAAACACGTGGATTAGTTTGTGTTTGGGGGACTCTAACGAGGGGGTTGCCAAGAAAAGATCTGCTTGTGATGGTGAATAAACACTTTCAGAACCCTCACAGAACCCTCCGCATCTTCAATGACTTAGTCACAGTCAAAACATTTCGGTTTTCGTCCAGGACCCACCCTTAACCCTAATACATGATCATAAAGTCTAGTAGGGGGTTGAGTATGTTTCAATCATATCTCCACGTATGTGTTAAAGAACACGGCTGAGCGCTGGAGAGACGGATAAGAAAGTGCAGTTCTGTGTAGCGTGTTTCTGTGACTCTGTGTGGATCGACCCATTGTCTCTCCCTGACCCTGCCTGATTATACACGTATCCATAGGCCTCGAGTTCAATTTATCCTCCCGGTTCAGTCCCTTCCCGTCTGTCCTCGCAGACTGCACATGCTCTCGAACTCTCATTACAAACACTTCACAAAATGGCTGCCTGAACCATAAAAATCAAGAGTAGAGGTCAAAGTTCAAATTGCATTCATGATTAATCTGTGTACAAATGAAACAACATTGAGATTCGTCAGAGCAACAAATCAGCAGACACAATTGCACATTGGATCATCTCAGCAAAATTATTTCAAATAGTTCACAAACCGGCTGCCTCCACCTTAGAAAATGGCAAGAACAAGCTTCAACGTTCAAAATGCATTTATCATTAAATTATCTCTAAATAAAACAAGTCTGATAGTCGTCACTCCTCCAAATCCTCAGAACCCTGAAGTGCATACACATCCGCAATGTGTGCTCCAAAACCACCGAACCCCCAAAATCCGTATGCACCCTTAAATCCGCCGACATTCCCAAATCTCTGCACACACTCAAATTCTCACCGACACACACCCCAAATCCGTGTGCAGCTAAGTTAATGTGTGCCCTCAATCCGCATGCATCCTAATATTAGCTGGAAAACACCCATTCCCGTCCATATTCCCAAATCCCTGTTCATCCACCATATTCTCCAAAGCACTCCTAAATCAGTACATATTATAAAATCCGTCTGCACCCCCGAATCCGCTGCGCACCCGAACCCACTGATTTTCCAACATGCACATTAGATTATCCCAGCGCAAGAATCATTTCAAATAGTTCGCAAAAGGACTGCTTACATTTTTTAAAAAACAGCAAGTACAGAGATCAAAGTTCATATCGCGTTTATCTTTTAAAAAAAACAACCTTGTGATTCGACACGTCTCCAAATCCAACAGCTCCTCAAAGTCAGTGTTCACCGCCAAATCCGCCAACACACCCAACTCTGCATATATCAGCAAATCCGTGTACACCCATAAATCTCTGCTGACCGGCAAACCCTCATTCAAACCTCAAATCAGTGTGCAACCCCGAAGCAACTGAGACCCGGACCTGGCTCTGTTGTTCATTGTCATCTGTATGTCGTGTGCATTTCTCCAGGTCTGTCAAGAAAGAACCAGAAACACAGAGTGGATGTGTTCAGAGACATGCTTACTGCGAGCTGTAATGAGAAGCATCTCCACTCTCCATGGCGAGAGATCGCTTCTGCTTTGCAGCTTACGAAGTTTGCTGGTCAATACAAATTGTCAGTCTGTGCTTTGGCTGTCATCTGTTCTGCCGGTGGCTGCTCCAGTGCATATCAACCTCCTCTCAGTGACACAGTGAACAATGATCAATTACATGGTGCCTGTCAAATACACACTCAGCATATAGCAAAGAACTGTGGGATCTTACAGGTTCCATTCTATTACATGACAAAGTTTCGAATATATTTTGCACAATCCCGCCTTTGAGTCAGCACAATCTTCTTTTCCGAGTCCGCATCAAAGGATTCCCATTTTCAATATCCTCTCCTTAGTCCTACACAAAATTACAAGATGGTGGCTGCCAATATTATAATACCAATAGTCTTTCCATAATGCAGGTCAGCAGTCCACCTTCCCAGACGGCCGACAGCTTCCTGGGAGTTGTAATGATGGAAATGGTCTCCTTCTTCCTTCAGCTTCTCGGTGCCCTCACGGATGTGATCTGTTACGTGAAGTATATTCTCCTGATTCATCATGTGCGTACGTGCAACGGTCTTGGCCAATCAGGACACACGTGGCCCCTTTCCCCATGAAAACAAAGTCCAAGCCATTCGGATTTGCAATGCCACTTTACGAACCGTCACCGATTTCGCCAACAATTTAGATATTGCTTGTTGGGTTTGTTCGAGAGTATAAGTAATTTCATTTGCTAACTTTTCCAATGCTGCTGCCATGTTAATGAGCTCCGGAGCTGCCTTGCTGATTTCCTTGGCAAGTGTCACCTTCCCTGTGAGGTTAAGAATGCATTGAGTTCAGGAGCCGAGAGGTAACGGTACAGCTATATAGGACCCTGGGCAGGATCCACTTGGAGCGCTTTGCTCACCTCACCACAGGAATGATGTGGAAACTATAGAAAGGGTGCAGAGGAGATCCACAAGGATGTTGTCTTGGTTGAGGAGCATGGCTTAGAGAATAGGTTGAGTGAACCTGGCCTTTTCTCCTTAGAGCGACGGAGGATGAGAGGTAACCTGATGGATGTGCATAATGTGATGAGAGACATTGATCGTGTGGATAGTCAGAGGCTTTTTCCCAGGGTTGAAATGGCTAACAGGAGAGGCCATAGTTTTAAGGTGCTTGGAAGAAGGTACAGAGGAGATGTCAGGGGTGAGTTTTTTTTTGTGTGTGGAGTGCGTGGAATTAGCTGCCGGCGATGGAGGTGGAGACGGATACAATAGGGTATTTTAAGAGACTCATGGTTAGTTGCACGGAGCTAGAAAAATAGAGGGCTATGGGTAACCGGACTTAATTTCTAAAGTAGTTACATGTTCAGCATTGCATTATGGGCCGAAAGGCCTATAATGTGCTGTAGCTTTTCTATATTTCTACGTTTCTATGAGGACATCACCAAGTCTTTTTAACCTTGGTTAACATTGTTGAGTTGGGGCAAATCATTCTCTACAACACTCGTTTTCAAATTTATATCTTTATCCAGACAAAGTGACATTCTGACTATACTGATAAGGGAATGAAAGGGGTCTATGTTTCTAAGTCCCATCAGCCCTGACTAGAAACCAAACATATCCTGGCCTGAGGACCTGGACCAGTTAATGTAACAGTTCATCTGTATTTCATTGAAGATCACAGTTAAACGGGACACATCCATTTCTACATGTGCCAGGACACCCATACAGACTCAGCAGCTTGAATGTTTGTGGCGACCACATCTGTCAGGGAAAGGACAAGAGCTAATCCAACCGACACCATTCGGTCTGTCAGTGGTTTTATCTTTTTCCCGTCGTCACGCAGCTTCTTGCAGTGAGAGACGTGAATCCACGACGGCCTTTCTCTCACCATGATTAGTGACCAGCAATACCGGAAATGGTACTTCAAACTGAGGCTCCAAACACATCTCCCTTTTAAATGTCCGCACCACCACGTAGTCACCGGTTCACTGTTGTAGCATTTGACGGTCTCTACAGTTTGCTGGGCCTCTCTTACCTGCTGATGATATTTAGTGATTTTTAAGACGATACGATAATTGAACATGCTCTCATCCAAGTGGTGTACACGCACTTGTTTAATTCCTGATGGCGCATCAGACGGCAGTCCCGTTGTGATTTCATGTGGGGACAGCCCAGTGGTTCCATTGGCAGTGGCTTCTGTAGTCATCAGAACCAAAAGCAGCTCCTATTTCCACTTTAGTCTCATTTCCTCACAAATCTTCCTATGTAGATTCTTAATGATTCCGTTCATATTTTCGACTCGTACCGCTGACTGTGGATGGGAGCTACAATGGAAATTTTGACCCGCTTGTTAGGCTTTGCATACATCTTCAATGACTTTACCAGTGAAATGAGTACCGTTGTCACTGGATAGTTTCCAGGGGATCCCAGATCGCGGGTTACTTCCCTTAACAAACATTTTGTCACTGTAGCTGCATCATTTATTTTCCACAAACAAATGCTTCAGCCCATCGTGAGAACACATAAATAATGTCTAATACATTCTTTCACCCAAAGTTGGAGATGTCATCAGGACCAACTGCGCAGGTCGCTCGCCTCTGACACCACAAGGGTGGGCCTAACAATACCTGCACAATCTAAAATCCATTGTCTACAATATCAGATATCATTCTTAGAAAGTGTTTCAGTTCTCTGCGAGTCGTTCGCATCCGTCTTTAACAGAAGTCTTAATCGATGACCTTCTGTCCTGGGTACATCCTAGGTAAATAACTTCTGGTTGTAGAAACTAATTTCTGCTTTGATACTTTTTGAACTTTCATAACTAGCTTATGTAGCTAGCTTATGGAGCCCTGATCACAAGTTTCCTTTCGGGGGTTTCAACAGGGGGTCATCTACGTACTGTATTAATGTGGTGCCAACCAGAAAACTCTTTACCTTTTTTTTTCCGTTTGCAATTTACATGACAAAACACTGATTTCATCAAAACTATTTTCCAAGAAATCACAAATTCAGAATATGTCAAAAGTTTTGACATCTTTTCTGTTCTATAAAAGAACGGTATCTTGTTAGTTGAACAACTTTTAGGATTGCTCTCAAATTATTCCAATTTAAACAACATTGTTAATTTCAAATTCTCAAACGTAACGGTACACCAATGAGTAATTTTCTCCTGGAATGCAGGCATCTCATATCCGAATACAGATGCACGGATTTCCATCTGCTAAACCAGGATTGCACATTTCCAGTGTGGAATTCGTGTGGCTTTAATATCAATTACATGGAAAACAAATAGGGAAACACACACACACACACACACACACACACACACACACACACACACACACACACACACACAAACACACACACAAACACACACACGCGCGCGTGCGCACAGAGAGAGAGAGAGAGAGAGACAAGACAGCACAAAAATCCATGTTTGTATCATTCTTTCAATTCTTCATTCATGTCATTTCATGTATTATCAGAAAATGTATGCAGTACACAATCCCGTGATTCTTCTTCAGATAGTCTCGAAACCAAGATAAGGAAGAACAGCAACATGATCAACAACTCCTCTTCCGCACCAAATGCACAAAAACAAATAAAAACGGAACAGAAACGTTGTCCCCTGCAGCAGTTTTGCGCCACAAAAATAATTGCAAAACTTAAAATAACCAGTCCATTTTCACACGTTATAAAGAAACAGGGACGGTTGGGGGGAGGGGGCGGGGTTGTTACTGCTGCGTGAGGCCCTGACACAATAATACATTTTTAACACAAAAGCGAATTCAAGTCAGAATAAAATATTTCCCTTGATCACCTTATTTTTGGTCTTTCGAAGCCCGAGATTCATTCGAACTCTCTCTTATTATCGATTGAGCAAACACAGAACAACTTTTCCTCTCCCACGCTCACGCACAGAAACACACACACACACACGCACACACACACAAACACACACAGAGTTCAACTGTTCAGCAGTGCGCTTATGACTTACAAGGAGAAAGCCATCTCCACACGCTATTCTGGGTGTCAGCTCCTCTACTTAGCGACTGCAACGCTTTTATTCAAGGCCTCGCAATAGAGAGACCTTACCCGTTACACAATGAACATGCCTCCTGCCACATCCTCACTTAGCATATAGCAAAGCACACTGGTATAATTCAGAGTCCATTTGTGACATTACAAGATTTAATACATAAAAAATCTCAAAGTTTCGAATATATTTCATCGGTACTCAACTTCTACACTTATGAATGTCAATTCAATCCATTTACAATAACCGTATCTTGTATTTCCCAATGTGTTGCATTGAACATAGCCATTTTTAGGTTGGTTCGAGACTTTCCTGCATTCCGAAGAAATTTTACGCGTTGTATTCCTACTTTAGTTTCTACAAGGGGTCCAGCTCCAACCATGTGGTGAACGCACATACAATTTGGACTCCCCCTAGGGATAACTCTGGATGCAAGTCGTGGCTTTTCATCAGCATCATGGGCATTGCATTTTAGATAACACTGTTGACCTTCCAGGGGGCAATGGGCCATTGTTACATCCTGACAAGTCCCAACCCACTTGGGTTGTGGGCAATCAATGGCAAAATAAACTTCCCGTCCGGAATTGCGTCATTTCTTTGGGGATTCATAACAGTGGGAACGATACAGTTGGAACAGTTGGAAGTACGGTATTCCAACCGCGTGTTCGACTACCTAGTCATTAGGCGGCGCTGTTGAGCTCGGTGGCAGCTCATCCTGATCAGCACCCCGTCTCCCTTCATTCTGCCACTGCAAACCTTGTTCTGTGATAGGGTCGTTTTAGAACCCTGTTCCCCCTTACCCTCCTCTGTACCTTTCTCCCTCAATCCCTTTTCCCTCGTTCACATCATCCCTCTGAGAGCGCATGCTTCAGCATGTGTGGGATTTGAATGGATCAATATTTTCACACACTCTTCTGCTCTCCTCGGTACTGTGCGATACCAAGTTCCTCGGCCAGTTCCTACTCTGTCACGGAGTCAAATTCTGCGGATCCAAAGTAGGACCCAAAACACTCGAGAAAACCGGCCACAACCTCGTCACAGATATAGAAGGTTCCTCCCTTTCCACTGTCTGCAGTCATGCAAAACCTCCACTGTCAACTCTATTAGTCCAGCAGCTTCTCGTGGTGCCTTCTGTAAATCACCCCGTGTCCCCTGGGCGAGTGACTGTTCCTCTGGCAGGGCTGAAGGGAAAGCTGAAGTTAGACAGAGAAGGGTTAGCTTCCCCTCCTCCGTTTCATATAAACCGTGAGTTACCCTGTCTGCCGAATGCACTGGGAAAGTTTCCGAGAATCATCACTCAATCACAGCTCCAGCACTCAATTGGGCCACGTCAAAGGGACAGAATACCGTGTCACACACGCTTCACACCCCCGGCTCCGGTGTGTCCTGCAGTCCCTCCATTACTACAGGCGCCATTGGGGCACTGAGTGTTGAAGGTTCCACCCACTCTCGGAAAAACCTGCTGGGAGGCGGGCCACTTCCCCAATAATCCTGGCTTTTACACTGTTAGTCCCGGAGTGCAGGGACAAAGGATGGCAGACGTGGCTGTTCCTCATGGAGATCGACTGTAGTGGGTTCCCGGCACGGCCAGCATGGAGGTTGCTGTCTGTGCTGGGCCTTGATGAAAAGAGCACGAAGCAAGCAGCTGGCAGGATGGGGGAGGAAGCAGAAAGAGCCCCTGACTGGGTATGGAGCTGGAGAGAGGGGTTGAGCTGGAGGTCAGGAACAGATGGGCAGTGACTTGGCCCTCACTTCAGATCCACCAGCTGGACAGTGTAGTGGTTAAGGGTTGAAACACTCTGTGGTTGGGCATTACCTGACCATCTCTGCCCCTGGACAAAGGCTACGTACGATTACCTCATCAGGTGACTGAAGAGAGCAACCTGGTGTGTGATACAAGCGTCGCTTCATACGCTAAATCACCGCAATCTGCATCACCATCGTCAGTCCTCGCACATATCACTCCTCTCCGAGCTGAGAGTTCACTTTGCAGATTTTCCATCTGTTTTAAACACTTGCGATCAGCGCAGCCTTTCCTCTCAGCTGCCGATTTCTTCATGACATTCACAACAGCCGTAAATCCCGACCCTGACTTTTCCTTTCTCTAATTCTGTATCCGCCTGTTTATACTCCTCTTCAGTTTTCTCATGTTCTCTTGTTAACGCTTCACACTGAGCCTGAAACTGACTCATGTGGATCAAATTCGCCTGAACCTGCTCCCTCAAAATTTCATTTTTCCCCTCTCTCTAACTCTTCCCTACACTTACACAATTCCTGTTAGTTTCAATTTTTTCTCTCTTCAGTTCAATCATTTAGTGTGATCCAGACCATGATCTACATTTCCATGTGTCACTGACACTATCCTTTGAATTATACTGAAGTTATACTATACGTTATTATATAATTATATATAATTACATCTTTTCTATTTTGTAATTATGATTTATAATTTAAATTTTTATTATATTTACTTCGATTTGTACTTCAGGGAGCGCGAATCGCAGAAACAATTATCACTGTGATTATTGTACGCTCTGGTATCAATAGTTTGGTGACAATAAAGTATAGTAAAGTATAAAGTACTGACTCGAGCCTTGAAGCCTCGGGAACACCAGTATTCCGAGGTCTGACCCGGAACAAAAAATAATCACTAAAGCTGAACAGGAACTGACAATTCGGCGATCATTATTCCCAGACAAACAAATTGGAACCTCCCCATTTTGTTGGGTATTTTTCGCCAGGTCTTAGACCTAAGTACCAGAAAAAAACAACGTTCAACAGTGCGCTTATTACTTACAAGGAGAAAGGCATCTCAACTCCTCAGAATAGATGGATCTTTTACCGCTTACAAAGTTCGCTTTTATACAAGTGTTCAGGCTATTCTGGGTGTCAGCTCCTCTACTTACCGATTGCAATACTTTTATTCAAGGACACGCAATGTGGAGACCTTTCCAGTTCCACAATGAACAATGATCAGAGCATCACATGCCTCCTTCCACTCCTTCACTCAGCAGACAGCAAAGCACTCTGGGATTATGCAGGGTCCATTTATCACATAACAAGATTAAATACCTTAAAAATCCGAACGTTTCGAATATATTTCAATTGTACTCAACTTCCACACATGAGTGTCAATTAAATTCATTTACAATAACCGTATCTTCTATTTCCCAAAGTGTTGTGCTGAATGTGGCCAGGTTTAAGGTGGTTAACAAGGGGTCCAGCTGCACCATCCAACCATGTGGTGAACACACATTCAACTTGGACTCCCCATAGGTAACTCTAGATACAAGTCGTGGCTTTTCATCAGCACCATGAGCATTACATTGCAGGCAACACAATTGACCTTCCAGGGGCAATGGGCCATTGTTACATCTTGACATGTCCCGACCCATCTGGGTTGTGGGCAATCAATGGCAAAATAATCTTCATGACCGGAATTGTATCATTTCTTTGGGGATCCAGTATTCATAACGGGGGAACATTGATATTCCAACCGCGTCGTTGACTACCCAGCCATTAGGCGGCGCTGTTGAGCTCATCCTGATCGGTCACTCCCACCCCCGTCTCCCTTCAGTCTGCCACTGCACACCTTGTTCTGTTATAGGGTCGTTTCAGAACCCTGTTTCCCCTTACCCTCCTCTGTACCTTTCTCCCTCAATCCCTTTTCCCTCATTCACATCATCCTTCTGAGATCCCATGCTTCAGCATGTGTGGGGTTTGAATGATCAATCATTTCACACACCCTTCTGCTCTCCTCGGTACTGTGCGATACCAAGTTCCTCGGCCAGTTCCTACTCTGTCACGGAGTCCAATTCTGCGTATCCAAAGTAGGACCCAAAACACTCGGGAAAACCGGCCACAACCTCGTCACAAACATAGAAGGTTCCCCCCTTTCCACTGTCTGCAGTTATGCAAAATCTCCACTGTCACCTCTATTAGTCCAGCAGCTTCTAATGGTGCCTTCTGTACATCACCCCGTGTCCCCTGGGCGGGTGCCTGTTCCTCCGGCAGGGCTGAAGGGAAAGCCGAAGTTAGACAGAGAAGGGTTAGCTTCCCCTCCTCCGTTTCATATAAACCGTGAGTTATCCTGTCTGCTGAATGCACTGGGAAAGTTTCCGAGAATCATCTCTCATTCACAGCTCCAGCACTCAATTGGGCCAAGTCAAAAGGGACGGAATACCGTGTCACACACGCCCCACACCCCCGGCTCTGGTGTCTCCTGCAGTCCCTCCATTACTACAGGCGCCATTGGGGCACTGAGTGCTGAAGGTTCCACCCACTCTCGGAAAAACCTGCTGGGAGGCGGGCCACTTCCACAATAATCCTGGCTTTTACACTGTTAGTCCCGGAGTGCAGGGACAAAGGATGGCAGACGTGGCTGTTCCTCATGGAGATCGACTGTAGTGGGTTCCCGGCACGGTCAGCATGGAGGTTGCTGTCTGTGCTGGGCCTTGATGAAAAGAGCAAGAAGCAAGCAGCTGGCAGGATGGGGGAAGAAGCAGAAAGAGCCCCTGACTGGGTATGGAGTTGGAGTGAGGGGTTGAGCTCGAGGTCTGGAACAGATGGGCAGTGACTTGGCCCTCACTTCTGATCCACCAGCTGGACAGTGTAGTGGTTAAGGGTTGAAACATTCTATTAAGGTTGGGCGTTACCTGACCATATCTGCCCCTGGCCAAAGGCTACGATTACCTCATCAGGTGACTGAAGAGAGCGACCCGGTGTGTGATACAAGCGTCTCTTCATACGCTAAATCACTCCATTCTGCATCACCATCATCGTCAGTCCTCGCACATATCACTCCTCTCCGAGCTGAGAGTTCACTTTGCACATTTTCCATCTGTTTTGAACACTTGCGATCAGCGCAGCCTTTCCTCTCAGTTGCCGGTTTCTTCATGACATTCACAACAGCCGTAAATCCCGACCCTGACTTTTCCTTTCTCTAATTCTATATCCGCCTCTTTATACTCCTCTTCAGTTTTCTCATTTTCTCTTGTTAACGCTTCACACTGAGCCTGAAACTGACTCATGTGGATCAAATTCACCTGAACCTGCTCCCTCAGAATTTCTAACTCTTCCCTACACTTACAGAATTCCTCCGCCAGTTTCAGTTTTTTCTCTCTTCACTTCAATTAGATCATCCAACAAACATCACATTACAACATTTTTAATCCCTTATAATTTCTTTAATTTATTTTCACTAACTATTTTTCACAATTCTTCCTCCACAGTCCCGGACCCTTGGCTGTCAATCTTTTCTAACCACGTATCATAATCTGACCACTTCCTTAATAATTAACCATGAAAGTAATCTCTGAAATCCTCGGAATTCCTGGGTTCTTCCTGTCCTTTCCCTTTCACATTTTAATATCCTAACCTACTGTGTGGTTCAACTCGACACCAGGGTCCCAGACCACTTTTCTTTCTTTTCCAGTGCACCGCAGGGCACTAAAATATGTTCACCGTTCATCAACTGAGATCAGTTTGGAAACTCACCAGGCAACTCGTAATTAATCACAGCTCGCACTTTATTTTTCCTGCACAAACAACAAAGTAACTATGTTGACCCCAGGCTAACAATTTAAAACATGAATTCCACTGCTCCCTCTGTACTAATACACACCCTGACCACTTCTCAAATTCACAACACTGAAACAGGGGATCCCACTGTATCCAAATGATCGATCATTTCTTCTCTCAGTCCCTTCCATGGGGGTTCTTCCTTGTGAAGGTTAGTCTCAGGAGTTATCACACCTTTGCATTTGAAACTCTTTACTTGTTTTGAAACAAGTCTTGTTTGAAACATTTGAAACAACTCTTATCAGTTCCGAGGACGCATCTCATTCTTGTTGGCTGAAGTCCATCAGGCTGATGACTAACAGATTTCCATTGGATGCAGTCCAAGGGCTACACAACTTCATGCCAAAGGTAATTTCTTTTGTTCTCCTCAACAATGGTTCCAAACAGACAAACTGTGTCGCTCAGACTCTCAGCAGAAATATCGAGATTCCTTCTGCAGACCTGCCACTGTACATAATACACACCTTATCTCAGAGTGACTTCAGGTTCAGAGAAAACGAGATTCCTTCTGCAGACCTGCCACTGTACATAATACACACCTTATCTCAGAGTGACTTCAGGTTCAGAGATAACGAGATTCCTTTTGCAAACCTGACAGTGTACATAATACACAGTTTATGTGAGAGTGATCTCAGGCTTACAATGGGAATACCAGTAACTTCTTGTGTTCAGTTGATCTGATTGGGTTATCCCATAGCAAACAGTTCACAAAATGGGGTTACAGAGCAGCTTCACAAAATGGCAGCCTCTATTCCTTCGACCTCATGGCAAAAACACAGACAATTGAACACTCTACTTCCACTGTCATTGACCCATTCACGTTCGATATTTTCTTGCATTCGTTAATTAATTCCTGACCCACAGTGGTGTATTTTGGTGCAGAGCAGTCAGGATGGGATGCTCCTCCAGTCAGATGTGGGAACTCTGGATATCTGACAGTTTTCCAATGACTATTTGCTGGAAGAGCACCCAATCACAGTGCCTGACTGACTGGTTCAGGGAGTTGGATGTACTCAGGATCATTCGGGAGCCTGAAGATACTATCAATGAAACATCTGAAGAGATGGCCACACCCAGAGTACAAGCTTCGGATAGGAGATGCGTGACCACCAGCAGAGGTAAGGGTCATTAGGAAGACAGTGCAGGGCTGTCCTGTGGGCGTTCTCCTCAGCAGAACACCTTGTTGGATACTGCTGGGTGGGTGGGGAGTTGACCCATTGGGGCATGGAAGCAACAGAAAGGCCGGCAACACTGTCCACTCTGAAGCTTAACAGGGAAGTGTAAATTTAGGCCTTGTGGCAGTTATAGGAGATGATAGTTGGGGAGAGAAAGGAGATTCTGTTGATGTGGACGGGATTTAAATTAGAACTGATTTCTGCGTCACAGATCCAAACCATTAAACTCCAGTCCCATTAAACGTGAACATTAGCTGAGGAATACCTCCCACGCCCAGTGACCAGAGTGCAGAACTGGGTTTGATAAACAACAGTAATTGCCGAGTTCGGCACCAACAGTCACTTTTGAACTTGATTCAGCAACTGTGATGGTGAAATATCCAGCCTGTAGCCTGTTTAAACAGTTTCCCCAGTGTGAACTCGGTAGTGTGTCACAAGGTGGAATGACTGAGAGAATCTCTTCCCACATTCGGAGCAGGAGAATGGCCTCTCCCCAGTGTGGACTCGTCGGTGTGTCTGTAAGTCTGATGACTGACTGAATCTCTTTCCACATTCAGAACAGGCGTACGGCCTCTCTCCGGTGTGAATACGCTGATGTATCATCAGTTGGGATGACTGAGTAAATCCCCTTCCACAGTCTGAGCAGGTGAACGGTCTCTCCCCAGTGTGAACTCGTTGATGCACCTTCAGTTGATATGACCGAATAAACCCTTTCCCACAGTCTGAGCAGATGAACAGCCTCTCCCCAGTGTGAATTCGCTGATGTGTCTTCAGTTCAACTGACCGAGTAAATGCCTTCCCACAGTCTGAGCAGGTGAACGGCCTCTCTCCAGTGTGGACTCGCTGGTGCACCTGTAGGTCAGATAAATGAACAAATCTCTTCCCACATTCAGAGCAGGAAAATGGCCTCTCTCCAGTGTGAATTCGCTGATGTACCATCACTTGAGATGACCGAGTAAACGCCTTCCCACAGTCTGAACAGGTGAATGGCCTGTCTCCAGTATGAACTCGCCGGTGGGCCTGTAGCCTGGATGAGTCAGTGAATTTCTTCCCACAGTCTGAGCAGGTGAATGGCCTCTCCCCAGTGTGAATTCGCTGATGTACCTTCAGTACAGATGAATGAGTGAATCCTTTCCCACAGTCTGAGCAGGTGAATGGCCTCTCCCCAGTGTGAATTCGCTGATGTTCCTTCAGTACAGATGACTGAGTGAATCCTTTCCCACAGACTGAGCAGGTGAATGGCCTCTCCCCAGTGTGAACTCGCTGATGTACCTTCAGTTGAGATGACCGAATAAACCCTTTCCCACAGTCTGAACAGGTGAACGGCCTCTCCCCAGTGTGAGTTCGCTGATGTATCTTCAGTTCAGATGACCAAGTGAATCCCTTCCCACAGTCTGAGCAGGTGAATGGCTTCTCCCCAGTGTGAAGTGACTGGTGTCTCTGCAGTTGAGATGACTGAGTGAATCCCTTCCCACAGTCTGAGCAGGTGAATGGCTTCTCACCAGTGTGAACTCGCTGGTGTGTCAGTAGGCTGGATGACCGAGTGAATCCCTTCCCACAATCAGCGCAGGTGAATGACATCTTATCAGTGTGAACTCGCTGGTGTGCATCAGGTTAGATGAGTGAGTGAAGATTCACACACTTCCCACACTTCTTTGTCAATTCATAAGTCAAATGTCAGATGTAGTAAACCCCTTGCACAATCAATGCAGTTGAAGAACTGATCTCCAGTGAACAAATGCTGGTGTGTTCTCAGCTCCCCTGTTCCAGTGGATTTCACTGAGTTACAACAGAAAACTTCATTTCAGACACAAAGCACTTTTCCAGCTGTGATAACATAATTCTTCATCTTCACTTTAACAGTGATACATGGTTAAATATCTAGCAACTCCTTAAATATCTGGGCAGAGACAGCAAACTGACATGTTGTTCTGTTTAAAATTCCCGTACACAATTTTTGCCATTTCTAATCTGTAAAAAATATTTACAAAAGACATCAATGAGTGAAAGTCATCATTCAGAGAGGTGTATGGTCATCCACTTTGTTAGAAGCAATGAGAGTGCAGACTATTTTCTCAATGGAGAGGAAATAATGTTGAAGAGTACGAGAATATAAAAGCAAGGATGTGTTGTTGAGTATTTATAAAGTGTGGCCTCACTTGGACTGTTGAGAGCAGATTCAGGTCCCTTAAGTAGAACAGACATACTTATATTGGAGAGCATTCAAAGGAAGTTTACAAAAATATTTCTGTAATTATAAGGTTTGTCAGATGAAGAACACTTGATGGCTCGGGGCCTCTACTCACTGGAGTTCAGAATAATGAAGGGGCCCTCATTGAAATCTATCGAACATTGAAAAGTCTCGATAGAGTGGATGTGGAGAGTATGTTTTCCAGAGTGGGGGAGTCAAAGACCAGAGGACACAGCCTCAAAATCGAGCTTTGTTCTTTCAGAATGGAGATGAGGAGGAATTTCTTTAACTGGAGTGTGGTGAATCTGTGGAATTTGTTGCTATGAGTTGCTCTGGAGGCCAAGTAATTGGGTATATTTTATGGAAGAGGGTGATGGATATTTGATTAGTCAGGGCAGGAAGGGATATGGGGAGAAGGTAGGAGAGTGGGGCTGAGAGGGAAATGGATCAGCTGTAATGAAATGGTGGAGCAGACTCGATGGGCCAAGCGACCTCATTCTGCTCCTGTATCTGATTAATTTTCACAGCCGATATATTATGAGATAATTTTAATCTCCTTTCTGAGCTCTGACATCACACTGTTACAGCGAGGATCAACCCAAGTTGGGGGAAGAACTCACCTTCTAACTGTTCATGGTGCCGGCAACTGGTCTGTCCATCTAATTCCCCGACAGTCTTCCTGTCTGTGTGAGAATGGGACATTCAATCTGTGACTTGGCCCAGTCTGATTCCTTCCATTAGTATTATTCTCTGTCCCATATTATTCTGAGCTGCGCAGTAACTGAAATGCTCCCACACAGAGAGCCTTTGTTGCTGCACAGCTGGTATTTTGTTTGTGCCGTGCTGTTTTCAGGCTGTTTAAACATTTAACCTTCAGACAAATGGTCGGTCCATACGATGTGAGAAAAATAAATTAGAGAAAACATTGGTATTATTTCAAGTTCTGGTCATGTACGCCAGCACTACAAAGAGCATGTGATGTTACCCGGCAAACCCTGGACAGTTTCGAATTACTCTGCCCCTCCGCACAGGTGATTGACGGTGGAGAGCCCATCAGAGGCAATGCCAATGAACATGATGGGGAGGGCAGTCCCGGTTCACATTGGAGTGTGGCATATTTGTGATGAGAACGCTACAGGTCACTTGTTACCCAGGCCAAAGGTAATTGGTATCATTATGTACCCAAAGCGAATGGTACTAAACATGTTCTCACAGGTGGAAAGGTCCAGATCAAGATGGAACAAAGGTGATTTCCACAAGGACTAAAACTGATGTAAGGATTTTGTTTCCTTCTTTTCATACAGTAAAAATTGACATTTTCAGTTACTGTAAGGTCAGCTCCTCAGTGCTCGGTGGTGCCCGAGTGATCCATCTACTCCCCTTCCCTCCGTTTGCAATTCCAAATACGGCCTCAGGACTAACGGGGAAAACGCTGGCCTAGTCATCTATGGCTGCCTCTTTACCCAGAAACCACCACGAGGAAGAGACCCATCTATCCGCCACGGCTCCAGCTCCTTCGCTCCTCAGCAGAAAGTTGCCTGGAGCCCTCGTAGAGAGAGAGGGAAAGGACTTGGACTGTCCCGGGGTGCGGACGAAAGATGTGTCCGGAGTTCACAGTGATTGGATTTTCGGAAGCCGGTACCGATAATAAACCGCCCGGATCCGCGCTCCTACCTGCGCCGAGCTCCGAGCCTTTTGCCCACCGTGCGCACGCGCGAAACTCCCAGGGACCCATACGCATGCGCATGTGATCGCCTGGTCACGGACGGCGATTTCTGGAACTGACAGGAGAAAGTCTGCAAATGCTGGAAATCCAAAGCGACTCACACAAAACGCTGCAGGAACTCCGCACCTCAGGCAGCATCTATAGAAAATTATAAACAGTCGGCGTTTTTTGGCCGAGCGCCTTCTGCAGGGCAGAGAAGCACGGGGGAAGATGCCAGAATAAGAATGTGGTGGGGGAGGGGAAGAGGCGAGCTGGAAGCTGATGCCGGGTGGGTGGGGAAGGTCAAGAAAGGGTGGGCTGGAGAATAAAGAATCTGATAGGAGAGGAGAGTGGACCAGAGAGAGGGCAGGAGGAGGGTCCCGGGAGGAGTGTAGGCAGGTGAGAAGAAGTACAAGGTCAGAGTGGGGCACAGAGGAGGGTGACGGTAATTTGTTCTCCTGAGTGGAAATCGATGATCATGCCATCAGATTGGAGGGTATATAATGTGACGGAATATAATGTGTTGCTCCTCCACCCTGGGGGCGGGGGGAGGGGAGCTCATCTTGGCACAAGAGGAGTGCATGAATCGACACGGCGGAACAGGACTGGGAATGAAGAATTAAAATACTTGCTGACTGGTCAGTCACACTTGTGGAGGATGGTGCGAAGTTGCTCCTAATTGATGACTGCACCCTCAGGGTGGCGGAGCAACAACTTATATTCTGCCGTGGTACCTTCAAACGAGATGAACGAGTGCACCAGTCTTGTCTGTTTGAATCCAGAGCCCAAGAAAAGCTCTCTTTCGTGTCTCCGTCGTCTTTGACCCCCTGAAGAACTGTTTCTGAGTGACAGCTAAGATCCACCTGCAATTCCTTGGCCCACTTTCCCAACTGGTCTCGATCCCACTGTAACCTTAGACAACCCTCACTTTCTCCACACACCGGTTTTGGTGACATCCACAACCTCACTAATTGTTTGATCTGCATTCTCCAAATAATTAACACACATCGTTGCCCAGTTGTAAGCGGGTGAATTTACTTTTTCTTTCATCTCCCCGGGGACGAGACTGCCTGGAACCGGGGGGGGGGGGGGCGGGGGGAGGTCAGGGAAACACGGGCTTTCAGTGTCTGAGCCGGTGAGGAAGCCGTGAGTGGCCAGTCCACAAGACAAGACAGCAGATCCCCTCGGCAATCAAACCGACCCTCATCAGGCCTGTCCCTCCGTGTCCAATCCCCCTCTCAGTGCGAACTCAATCGCCACTGCCACTCCTTCAATGGGGCGACTGAGTCGTGCAGTCGGTGTGAAACCACCTCCTTTGCCTCGGGACCATTTCCATTCCACCCATCCAGAGGCAAAGAAGCTGGTTTTAAATTTGTTTTTACATTGGTTTATTTCTGATTTTCAAAGTTGTCATTCCTGTGTACTGATGTCTGTTTGTCATCCTGACCAGTTCTGCCTGAAGTTGTTTGGCCTGATCGTTTCTTGGTGAAATTTGACAATGGCGTCTCCCCGGGTTTGGGCCTTCATGTCCGTATCTGAACAGGAACCGTCCCTGCTCCCACTCCAGGCTCAGCCGAGAGTGTCTGTACTGGCACTGGAGACGGCCCAGTCCCTGACATCCCAGACTGCACCGTCGGGTAAACCCCGTTACAACTGGTACCAGGACCTCCCAGAATAAAGGACGAGCTCTTGTCTGGGATCTGCTGTCTCTGAGATATCTCTACCCACCCGTACAAGTACAACACTGCCCCCCTCCCCCCAAGCGCCGACACCTACCGTCAGTGTGTCCATCACCAGGGGCACACATCATGTTCTCTGGTGGCAACAAACCAGCCCGAAGATCCCGGTCTCTGGTTGGCAGCAGCTCATTTGAGGGACCCGCCATTTGGGCTCCAACTCATTCAGGGGCAGACGTTTTGTGGGTGGGGGAAGCTCATTTAACACTCCAGTGACACTCTGAGTGAAGAGGTATCCGCTCATGTGCCCCATAATCTCCCCACCTTTCACCCTTAACCCCCTGTCAAGTATCTCTCTGCTGAGAATCACAGAACACAATCCCAACACCGAGTGTTTCTTCATCAAGCAGATTTATTCTTTATTACCTGCAGGGGGTAAGTTCACCTCCATTCTCACCAGGGATGGTCGGGGACTTCAAACACAGCGTTTACAAAATATTCCTTCTGTACATAAGAACGAGACGAGGTTACTGTTCCCAGCGAGCTCCGTGTTCCCGATACATTTGTTGTTGCTGCCATCTCCGGTTGAGTCGTCTCCGCTACTTCCTCATTTCTGCACAGCGTTCAGTGTTTGCAGTGACGAGTTCCTTTAGTGAGCACATTTCTTGTCGTTTCCTCCGGCTACTTTAGTCACCTACATATATTGCATTTACCAGCTCAGCACTCCGGGGTTTGTACAGCTCCATTTTGTCTTATCAAATACTCACAATAAAATGCAAAGTTCAGTATATATTTCCCCATTCCCTCCTCTTTGTTGTCCCATGACAACAGACATCCAATATCATCAGAACTTACGAAGTGAATGATGTCTTTAAGGTGAAAATAATTCAGATCTCAAGGCTTTCCTTTCCCTTATATCCCACCCATTACCTATGAGTACCCGGAACCCTTATGTCCCCTCGTTTCGGTCACACGGAAGAGAAAAGAATCATAATCTGATTATTATTATTACTCTAATGGTTATTCCATAATGTAAAATGGTATTCTCTCATCCAGAGTCCCAAAATGTCTTCCTGAGGGGTTATCATTGTGGAACTGTACAATGTAAACCAGTATCCCATCACCCTCCCAGAGTCCCAAATGGCCACCGGCTTCCTGAGGGGTTATCATTGTGGAACTGCACAATGTAAACCGGTATCCCACCATCCTCCCAGAGTCCCAAATGGCCACCGGCTTCCTAAGGGGTTATCATTGTGGAACTGTACAATGTAAACAGGTATCCCACCATCCTCCCAGAGTCCCAAATGGCCACCGGCTTCCTGAGGGGTTATCATTGTGGAACTGAACAATGTAAACCAGTATCCCACCATCCTCCCAGAGTCCCAAATGGCCACCGGCTTCCTGAGGGGTTATCATTGTGGAACTGTACAATGTAAAGCAGTATCCCACCGTCCTCTCAGAGTCTCAAATGGCCACCGGGTTCCTGAGGGGTTATCATTCTGGAACTGTACAATGTAAACCAGTGTCCCACCATCCTCCCAGAGTCCCAAATGGCCACCGGCTTCCTGGGGGGTTATCACTGTGGAACTGTACAATGTAAACCAGTATCCCACCATCCTCCCACAGTCCCAAATGGCCACCGGCTTCCTGAGGGGTTATCATTGTGGAACTGTACAATGTAAACCAGTATCCCACCATCCTCCCAGAGTCCCAAATGGCCACCGGCTTCCTGAGGGGTTATCATTGTGGAAATGTACAATGTAAACCAGTATCCCACCATCCTCTCAGAGTCCCAAATGGCCACAGGCTTCCTGAGGGGTTATCATTGTGGAACTGTACAATGTAAACCAGTATCCCACAATCCTCCCAGAGTCCCAAATGGTCACCGGCTTCCTGAGGGGTTATCATTGTGGAACTGTACAATGTAAACCAGTATCCCACCATCCTCCCAGAGTCCCAAATGGCCACCGGCTTCCTGAGGGGTTATCATTGTGGAACTGTACAATGTAAACCAGTATCCCACCATCCTCCCAGAGTCCCAAATGGCCACCGGCTTTCTGAGGGGTTATCATTGTGGAACTGCTCTCCCACTTCTCTCATTCTATCTGCTGCCTCTCAAATATAATCCATCAGATGAGTTACATTTTCAGATTTGTCTGGTGTGTTGGTGCAACATTCTTGTCCAATTAATGCACACGCACCCCACTTTTTATCTAATATAAAGTCTCGGGTGGCTGGAAAACGATGCTGGAGAGGCAGTGACGAGAGACAAGGAAATGGCAGACAAACTGAATAAGTATGTTGTGTCTGTCTTCACTGAGGAAGACACCAGCATAATGGTGGAACTTCCAGGTGTCAGGAGTCAGAAGTTTGCAAAGTTACCAGAACCAGAGTGAAGGTTCTTGGGAAACTGAGAGGCCAAGTTAGATAAATCACGTGACCCAGATGGTGTACACCCCAGGGTTCTGAAAGAGGTGGCTAAAAAGATTGTGGACCCATTAGTAATGAACATTCAAGAATCACAAGGTTCTGGAATAGTTTGGCAAGAATGGAAAATTGCAAATGTCACTCGACTCTTCAAGAAGGGAGAGTGGCAGAAGAAAGGAAACTATAGGCCAGTCAGTCTCTCCTCAGTGATTGGAAAAATGCTGGAGTCGATTATTAATGATAAGGTCTGAGAGTACCGTGTCACAAGATAAAATAGGCCATAGTCAGCATGGTTTCCTGAAGGGAAAATCTTGCCTGACAAACCTGTTGAAATTATTTTAAGAAATAACAAGCAGGATAGACAAAGTAGAATCGATTGATGTTGTTCACCTGGATTTTCATACGGCTTTTGACATGATGCCTGACATGAAGCTGCTTTAACAACCCACGAGCCCATGGTATTGCAGGAAAGATTCCAGCATGGACAGAGCCGTGGCTGATTGAGAGGAAGCAAAGAGTGGGTATAAAGGGAGCCTCCTGACGAGTGGGTTCCACAGTGGTCTGTGTTGGGACTGATACTCTTTATGTTAAGTGTCAGTGATGTGCATGATGAAACTAATGACCTTGCTGCAAAGTTTTCAGACGATATGAAGATGGTTGAGGGTCAGGTCATTTTAAGGAAATAGAGAGGCTATGGAAGGTCTTCAACAGATGAGGAGAATGGGCAAAGAAGTGTCAGATGGAATACAGTGTCAGCAAAGGGTATCAACATGCACTTTGGTAGCAGAAATGACAGGGCTGACTATTTTCTAAATTGTCCCTAAAGGTCAATTTGCAGATCGAGTCTGTGGTGAAGAAGGCAAATGTAATGTCAGCATTCATTTCAAGAGGAATAGAATATAAACGCAGGGATGTAATGCTGAAAATTTTGTAAGCACTGGTGAGGCCTCACTGGGAGTACTGTCAGCAGTTTTGGACTCCTTATCTTAGAAAAGATGTGCTGACACTGGAGAGTATCCAAAAGATATTCACGTAAATGATTCCCAATTTAAATATGTTGTCACATGAGGAGTATTTGATGGCTCTGGCCCTGTATTGAGTGGAATTCAAAAGAATGAGAGGAGACCTAATTGAAATATATTAAATAGTGAAAGGATTAATAGAGTGGGTATGGAGAGGATGTTTCCTCTTTTGGGAGAGTCTAAGACCAAAGGACACAGCCTCAGAATAGAGCGGTATCTTTAGAATAGAGATGAGGAGGAATTTCTTTAGCCAGAGAGTAATGAATCTATGGACTCTATGGACAGTGAATCATTGGCAGCTGTGGAGGCCAAATCTTCATGTACATTTAAGGCAGGGGTTGATAGTTCCTTGATTGGTCAGGGCATGATGGGCTACCAGGAGAAGGCAGGAGAGTGGGGCCAAGAGGGAAATTGGATCAGCGAAAATGAAATGGCGGAGCAGACTCGATGGGCCAAATGGCCTAATTCTGCTCCTATATCTTATGGTCTTATGGCAACCTCTCATTTAACTTCAGCAAGAGCCAGGAGCTGATTATTTGACTTCAGGAGGAGGAAACAGGAGATCCGTGAGCCAGTCCTCATCAGAGATCAAAGGCGGAGAGGGTCAGCAACCTTAAATTCCTCAATGTCATCACTTTCCAGGATCTGTCTTGAGCCTAGCATGGAAGTGCAATTACGAAGAAAGCACAGCAACATCTCCATTTCCTTAGAAGCCTGCAAAGATTCAGCATGACATCTAAAACCTTGACAAACTTCTACAGATGTGTGTGGAGAATATGTTCAGTGGTTACATCATGGCCTGCTATGGAAACACCAAAGCCCTTGAAAGGAAAATCCTACAGAAAGTAGTGGATACGGCCCAGTACATCACGGGTAAAACGCTCCCCACCACTGCGCACATTTCTCTGGTGCGCTGTCATAGGAAAGCTACATCTATCATCAAGGAACCCACCAAGTGGCACATGATCTCTTCTCACTGATGCCATCAGGAAGAAAGTGCAGGAGGCTCAGGACCCACACCACCAGGTTCAGGAACTGTTATCACCCTTCAAACATCAAGTTCTTCAAACAGAGGGGATAATCTTACTCATATTCAATTGCCCCATCACTGAGCTGTTCCTATAACCCATGGACACATTCACAGATTCTTCATCTCCTGTTCATGATAATTATTTCTTACTTATTTTTTTCTATTTAATATTTCCACAGTCTGTTGTCTTTTGCACATTGTATTTTATCTACGATGTTGGGTTCGGGCTTTCATTGATTCAATCATGATTCTTGGATTTACTGAGTTTGTCCGAAAAAAACAATCTCAGGATTGAACATGGTGACATGCGTGTACTTCGAGAATAAATTTACTTGGTAAATTTTGAATTCTACAATTAAATCTGTAAATACTCTCTCAAACACACATGTGATTTGTAATTTCTAAAGGTTCAGCATTTACTGGCTAAGTTATTTGGCTCTGATCAAAATGATCGTCCCATCACTATGACCCCTCTTCTGAGGTACCCCAGCTACAGGAAAGATTCCTGAATCAAACTGGGATCACTGTTTCAAGCGTGCATGCACACACACAAACACACAGCATTGATGAAGTGCTTTGAGGGCTTCGTCATGGATAGAATCAACCTGTGCATGGACCTGGACCCACTGCAATTTGCCGATTGCCACAATATGTCTACAGCAGATGCAATCTCACTGGCTCTCCACTCGGCCTTAGATAGGCTGCACAATAGCAATACACAAGTCAGGCTGCTGATTACAGCTCAGCGTTCAACACAATCAGACCCTCAATTGTAATCGACAAGCTCCAAAACCTGGGCCTCTGTACCTCCTTCTGCACCTAGATCCTCACCAGGAGACCCCAGTCTGTGTGGATCAGAAATAACATCTCCTCCTTGCTGACAATCAACACTGGCACACCTCAACGATGCGTGCTCAGCCCACTGCTCTACTCTCTCTACACCACGTCTGTGTGGCCAGGCTCATCTATAAACTTGCTGATGACACAACTATTGTTGCTGGAATTTCAGATGGTGACGAGGAGGAGTACAGGAGTGAGATAGATCAGCAAGTTGAGTGGTGTCGCAGCAACAACCTTGCACTCAACATCATGAAGACAAAGGAATTGATTGTGGATTCAGGAAGGGGAAGTCGAGGGAACATACACCAGTTCTCATCGAGGCATCAGAAGTGAAAAGGGTGAGCAGTTTCCATTTCCTGCCTGTCAACATCTCTGAGGAACTATCCTGGGCCCAACATATTGATGCAGTTGCAATGAAGGCACAACATCGGCTATATTTCATTCGGAGATTGAGGGGAATCGGTCTGTCACTAAAGACACTTGCAAATTTCTACAGATGTACTGTGGAGAGCATTCTAACTGGTTGCATCACTGCCTGGTGTGGAGAGGCCACTGCACAGGATCGGATAATGCTGCAGAAAGTTGTAAACTCAGCCAGCTCCTTCATGGGCACTGAACTCCACAGCATCCAGGACACATTCAAAAGATGATGCCACAAAAAGGTGGCATCCATCATTAAGGACCCCCATCACCCAGGGCATGCCTTCGTCTCATTGCTACCATCAAGGAGGATGTACAGGACCCTGAGGACACTCTCACCAGTTCAGGAACAGCTTCTCCCCCACCATCAGATTTCTGAATAGACAATGAACCCATGAACAACCCCTCAGTATTTTTCTTCTCTTTTTGCACAACATTTTAAATATAATTTTACACATTCTAATTGTAATCTGTAGTTTTTATTACTAAATATTGCAATGTACTGCAGACACAAAACAACAAATTTCACACATATGCCAGTGATATTAAACCTGATTCTGATACACAAACACACACAGCTGGGCTCAGACATACAACACTCCCACATTCCTCCCTTTGTGACACCCTGCGTGCTCCATGGCCCCCGGTATGAAGCTCAAACTGTTGCAACACCTGCCCTTTAAATTCATGGCTGAGGCTGTGTTGTGTCTGTTCACTGTTTGAGTTTGATATTAAATGAAGAGCATTGAATGGGAAGGAAGGTTTGAATAGAAGAATAAAGATCTCCTCTGAAGGTATATGGGGTCCTGGTGAGAGCGTACATGGAACACTGTGCACAGGTCTGGTCTCCCTCCCGGAGTCAGCCTGTGGGATGAAGGGAATGAAGAGATTTCCCAGATTGATTTAGGAGGTGAAGTAGTGTCCTCGGAGAGATTATACTGACCGGGCCTGTATCAAAATAAGAGAAATAAAAGGTCGTCTGACTGAGACAGACACAGTCTCACAGGGTATTGACAGGGTAGAGGCAGGAATGATGTTTCCTTTGGCTGTGGTGAGGAACTGAGGTCACAGAATCCGAGTTCACCTCAGCAGGACTGAGATGAGGAGAAATTTCCTCACCCAGAGGTCAGCGAATCTTTGGAATTTTCTCCACAAGGTTTCTAAATTCGAAGGACAAATTTTGGGGCTCTGCGATGCTGGGAACGTTGCGCGAAAGTTGCGCTGAGGTCAAAGATCAGGCAAGTTCTGAGTGAAAGGCAGAACAGGCGCAACAGGCCGAATGGCCTGATCCAGTTTCTTACTTTCTAAAGTCCGAGTTTACCTTTGCGCCTGGTTCTCCCTTGACCTTCAGCCTGTCCTTTTGCACAGGGGAGCGCTCACAGCACCGGAGATCCATCGGCAGCCGCTGCGGGCCAGCTCCCGTATCCCAGCAGCAGGAGACAGGACTGGGAGGAAACTCCGGACAATAGGCCCCGATCCACGGCGGGGAAAGACCGGGCACCCCCTGTGTGGCTGAAACATCTCACGGAATCTCCGCCCGAATCTTCACCTCCGCCATCGGAAGGATTCAAAACTCCGGCCGCTGTTGCAGCCTTTACCCGGGGAGCTGCTCCCAATCTCGGGTCTCTCACCGGGTCCGCTCGTTCCCGATTCCAAACTTCCGTCCGTCCAGCGTCCCGCCCACTGACACTCCTCAACCAATGGAGGCAAGATCCTCCCAGTGGTGTTCTCTGATTGGCTGTGAGTGTATCCGAGGGCGGACTGCTGCCGGGAGCCGGATATGTCAGTCACAGTTTGTTCTCAGAATCAAAGCAAGTTCCCTGAGGCTCAAAGTTCAAAGTAAATTTTATTTTATTTTTTTAATATTTTAAATTTTTATTGAACACTAACAAAAGCAGAAACACTAAATATATGCTCACAAAGCCAGGGAATCACACAAAAGCAGCAACGAATATATAACTATTAACTTTAAATATACAAATAAACAAGGAAATCCGCTCTGAATACTGTTGGACAGAAGGAACTATATCTAAGAGGAGTCACAAAACAGGAACATTAACAGAGATAACCCAAAACGTTCACAGATTTGTACAGTCTTTACAGCTTTCTGGTTATGGGAAGTTTTCAGAGTATAAACGTATAGTTTGAAGTCTGATGTAAAAAATATAAATGAAGGTTTCTAATTGCTGTGATTGCATTTATGGATATAAAATTTGCTGCAAATTAAGAAAAGATTTATGATAAAGAAATGATCCCTATGAGATTTGGTGTTATTAGTAAACACAAATAAGACATTTTGAAAACAAAAAAGTAAAATCCACATTAATATATTGATCTATAAATTGACAAACAACAACCCAAAATGTTTTAACACATTCACAATCCCAAAATAGATTGAATAAATCCTCTGGATATAAACCACAAAAAGAACAGTTAGTTTCAATATCAGAATTAACCCTTGTCAAATAAAAATTGGTTGGATAATATCTATGTCTAATTTTAAATAAGCCCCCAATACTCCTCCACCTCAGATTCCCCAAGCGACAATTCCAAAAACTAACAGAGTACATATAAGTCGCCACATACAACTCCTACAAACATACAGAGCAAAGCTACAGAACGGTAACTATATCTGGATCACTGAAAGATCAACCAGAGAGCAGAAGACAACAAACTTCGCCAATGCAAATAAACAACGAGAAGATGAAATAACCGCAGTGGCTGCCGATAGATGTCCGGTGCTCTCAGCGCTCCCTGTTCAATCTGACAGGACAAGAAACAGTGAGGCGCAAAGGTAAACTCGTGTTTCAGATAATCAGAAATAGAGAAGGCGTGGCCATTCGGCCCCTTGCACCGCTTCTGCCCTTCACTCAGAACATGCTTGACTTTTGACCTCAGCACAACTTCCCTGCAACTTCCCACCACCGCTGAGCCCCAGGATATGTCTATTCAATTTAGAAACCTTGTGGAGATAATTGCAATGATTCACTGCACTCTGGGTGAGGAAATTTCTCCTCATCTCAGTCCTGCTGAGTTGTCCTCGGATTTTGAGTCTGTGAGCGCTGGTTCCACACCTTATGGGAAACATCATTCCAGCCCTTTCACTGTAAATATCCTGTGAGATTGTATTTCTCTAATTCTGAGACAGGAATGTGATCTGTCTCAGTCAAACCACGTCTTATTTCACTCATTTTAAGACGGTCCCAGTACGATGATTTGTTGTGGAAGCATCTCTATGGACAGCAGGTGAGCGCAGTTATCCTGTGTTGTTCCACAGCCTGATGGTTGAGGGGTAGTAACTGTTCCTGACCCTGGTGGGGCGAGTACTGAGGCTCTTGTACCTTCTACCTGATTACAGCAGTGAGAAAAGAGCCTGCCTGTGTGGTGAGCCTGATCACAGCCGCCTGTATCGCCGTCCCCTCTGGCCTGCCCTATCCGGGACCAAAGGGATTGTGGAGAGTATATGTGGTACTCTGTCGAGTATCACTGTGATCCGTCCCCTCTGGCCTGTCCTATCCGGGACCAAAGGGATTGTGGAGAGTAAATGTGGTACTCTGTCGAGTATCACTGTAATCCGTCCCCTCTGGCCTGCCCTATCCGGGACCAAAGGGATTGTGGAGAGTAAATGTGGTACTCTGTCGAGTATCACTGTAATCCGTCCCCTCTGGCCTGCCCTATCCGGGACCAAAGGGATTGTGGAGAGTAAATGTGGTACTCTGTCGAGTATCACTGTAATCCGTCCCCTCTGGCCTGCCCTATCCGGGACCAAAGGGATTGTGGAGAGTATATGTGGTACTCTGTCGAGTATCACTGTGATCCGTCCCTACTGGCCTGCCCTACCCGGGACCAAAGGGATTGTGGAGAGTAAATGTGGTACTCTGTCGACTATCACTGTAATCCGTCCCCTCTGGCCTGCCCTATCCGGGACCAAAGGGATTGTGGAGAGTAAATGTGGTACTCTGTCGAGTATCACTGTAATCCGTCCCCTCTGGCCTGCCCTATCTGGGACCAAAGGGATTGTGGGTAGTAAATGTGGTACTCTGTCGAGTATCACGGTGATCCGTCCCCTCTGGCCTGCCCTATCCGGGACCAAAGGGATCGTGGAGAGTAAATGTGGTACTCTGTCGAGTATCACTGTGATCCGTCCCCTCTGGCCTGTCCTATCCAGGACCTAAGGGATGGTGGAGAGTAAATGTGGTAAGCTGTCGAGCATCACTGTGATCCAGGCTCTCTTCCTGCAGCTTATTATTCTTGTCTGTGAATGCAGTGCGACAATCTCTGGCCCAATGTCCCCTCTTTCTACAAACACCGTCTCAGTCCTTAGCCAAGTGTCCTCTTCATCTGCACCGTCCGCACGATCCCGCCACCCATTCTGGGTTCTTCGTCGGGACCCGAACTCCATCTCCTCACTACCGGTTCTCTGTGCACACTCTCGCTTTCCCCCAGTCCCTTTAAAGTGTCAATTGCGCTCCCTATTCATCAGAATTTATGTCACCCTGGGGCCAGGTCTGACACAGCGAATTGAGATTAGTTAACTTAAAGGAGTGGGCAGGCTTGGGTCTGAGACAGTTTAGAAAAGTCTGCACTGCCAGCTGGACATACTGATCTGTCCAGGGGTTTGCCGGCATTGGACTCTCACGTATCCTTAAAACGAGCTATCAAGTACGCAAAGGATTCTCCTTTTTTCTGTAGTTATCGGGTAAATTCACCAAAATCCGCGTGCAGTCGGGCTGTCATTCAAATGGGTTCCCTTACCTCAGTGACCCACCGTGCCATGGCTTGTATTACATCAGCCCCTCTGGTGGTTCCCGGTCACCTTCGGGTGTCTGCCTGGGAAAGGGGAACCCACTCCCTGTCCCTGTCCGAGAGGTTCCATATATAACCCTGAGGAGTGGCACAAGTCCCCGGGCAGGGTCTGGAAAGGGGAACCCACTCGCTGTCCCTGTCCGAGAGGTTCCATATATAACCCTGAGGAGTGGCACAAGTCCCCCGGCAGGGTCTGGAAAGGGGAACCCACTACCTGTCCCTGTCTGAGAGGTTCCATATATAACCCTGAGGAGTGGCGCAAGTCCCCGGGCAGGGTCCAGAAAGGGGAATCCACTCCCTGTCCCTGTCCGAGAGGTTCCATATATAACCCTGAGGAGTGCAGGCAAGTCCCCGGTCAGGGTCTGGAAAGGGGAACCCACTCCCTGTTCCCGTCCAAGAGGTTCCATATATAACCCTGAGGAGTGGCACAAGTCCCCGGGCAGGGTCTGGAAACGGGAACCCACTCCCTGTCCCTGCCCGAGAGATTCCTTATATAACCCTGAGGAGTGCACGTCCAAGGGCAGGGTCTGGAAACGAGAACCCACTCCCTATCCCTGCCCGAGAGGTTCCATATATATCCCTGAGGAGTGGCACAAGTCCCCGGGCAGGGTCTGGAAAGGGGAACCCACTCCCTGTCCCTGTCCGAGAGGTTCCATATATAACCCTGAGGAGTGGCACAAGTCCCCGGGCAGGGTCTGGAAAGGGGAACCCACTCCCTGTCCCTGTCCAAGAGGTTCCATATATAACCCTGAGGAGTGGCGCAAGCCCCCGAGCAGGATCCAGAAAGGGGAACCCACTCCCTGTCCCTGTCCGAGAGGTTCCATATATAACCCTGAGGAGTGCAGGCAAGTCCCCGGTTAGGGTCTGGAAAGGGGAACCCACTCCCTGTCCCTGCCCGAGAGGTTCCATATATAACCCTGAGGAGTGGCACAAGTCCCCGGGCAGGATCTGGAATGGGGAACCCACTCCCTGTTCCTGTCCAAGAGGTTCCATATATAACCCTGAGGAGTGCAGGCAAGTCCCCGGTTAGAGTCTGGAAAGGGGAACCCACTCCCTGTCCCTGCCCGAGAGGTTCCATATATAACCCTGAGGAGTGGCACAAGTCCCCGGGTAGGGTCTGGAAAGGGGAATCCACTCCCTGTCCCTGTTCGAGAGGTTCCATATATAACCCTGAGGAGTGCAGGCAAGTACCCGGGCAGGGTCAGGAAAGGGGAACCCACTCCCTGTCCCTGCCCGAGAGGTTCCATATATAACCCTGAGGAGTGGCACAAGTCCCTGGGCAGGGTCTGGAAAGGGGACCCCACTCCCATTTTCAATGAATTCAGATAAAGCCCCTGGTCCGGACGGTTATACTGTTGAATTTTTTAAATCCTTTTCTTCTATACTCGCTCCTTGGCTTTGTAAAATTTTTAAAGATGCGTTAACTGTAGGTAAATAAGCACAATCTTTTTATGATGCCTCCATTTCTCCAATTCTTAAAAAAGATAAAGACCCCACTGAATGTGCATCCTATCGGCCAATATCCTTGCTGAATACGGATTCTAAGATTTTTACCAAAATTCTGGCCACTAGATTTTACCTCAAATTATCTCTGAAGATCAGACCGGATTTATTAAAAACTGTTATTCATCTTTTAACATTAGAAAATTAATTAATATAATTTATACTTCTTCATCTAAAATACCAGAATGTCATTTCCTTAGATGCTGAAAAAGCGTTCGATAGAGTTGAATGGCTATATTTATATAATACGTTGCAGAATTTTAATTTTAGCTTGAAATTTATATCATGGTTTAAATTAATGTATTATAAACCTTTGGCTTCGGTTCTTACCAAGAATCAAAGATCTTTTTTTCAGTGGTCCCGTGGTACAAGGCAAGGCTGCCCTTTAAGTCCTCTATTATTTGACATTGCTTTGGAACCTCTAGCCGTTGCCATTCGTGAATCACCTAATATTTTTGGTATTACCCATGGGTAAGGGACTTATAAGTTATCATTATATGCTGATGATTTGTTACTATACATATCTGACCCTGAGAGATCTATTCCTGCTATTTCATCCTTGCTTGCTCAGTTTAGTAGCTTTTCTGCCTACAAACTGAATTTTAATAAGTGAATTATTTCCATTAAATATGCAAGTTTCAATTTATAAACACTTACCGTTTAAAGTTGTCACAGATCATTTTACTTATTTGGGTATTAAAATTACCAAGAAACATAAGGGTTTATTTAAAGTTAATTTTTTACCTTTAATTGAACAAATCAAGCAACTTGTTTCCAGGTGGTCCCCATCATCTCTGTCATTGGTTGGTCGAATTAATACTATCAAGATGATAGTATTACCCAATTTTTATATTTATTCCAAACATTACCAATTTTTATTACTAAGTCTTTTTTTGATATTATTGACTCCAAAATATCCTCGTATGTGTGGCAGAATAAAAATCTTAGATTAAGTAAAAAATATTTACAGAAGCCTAAGAAGGAAGGTGGTTTTGCTTTGCCAAAGCTGAGATTTTACTATTGGGCAGTTAATATTCAATATTTAATATTTTGGACACAAGAATTGGTCATAGTACCTTGCCCACAATTGGGAAATTTGGAGTGTAAATCTGTACAAGACTTCTCATTGTTTTCTATTTTAGGATCTTCACTTCCTTTTGCTTTATCTAAACCGAATAAACAAATAACTAATCCTATAGTTAAACATACATTAAGAATATGGTTTCAATTTCATAAATTCTTTGGCTTGAATATTCAAGCCCTATTATATCTAACTTCTTTTTCCAGCCCTCTTTTATGGACCAAGCCTTTGTGTTTTGGAAAACAAAAGGTATAACATGTTTTCGTCAAATATTTTTAGATAACAGTTTTATGTCCTTTGAAGAGCTATACAATCTAATATTCATATTTTTTTAGATACTTGCAAGTCAGAAATTTCTTGAATGTTAGTATTTTCTGAAATTATGTCCAATGGACATGACAGAAAAAATTCTAGCTCTGAATCCTTGCCAGAAGAGTTAAGTAGCCATCATTTATCATATGATCATGAAAATACAGCCAGGAGTATCAGAAATAATTAAGAAGGAATGGGAAAAAGAACTTCACTGTCTTATACCCACAGAGCAGTGGGAGAAATTTTTACAATTAGTCAATTCTTCTTCTATTTGTGCTAAACATGCCTAATACAATTTAAGGTTGTTCATAGGGCTCACATGTCCAAGGATAAACTTGCTCGATTTTATTCTTATGTTAATCCAACCTGTGACAGATGTCATTCTGAAGTCGCTTCATTGACCCACATGTTCCGGTCTTGCCCCTGTTTGCAAAATTATTGGAAAGATATTTTTGGTATTACTTCAACAGTTCTGAATATCAAATTGCAACCGCATCCTATTACTGCAATTTTCGGATTACCAATGGTGGATAAAAGTCGTTTATCCCCCCTCAGCCCGGCGGATGATTGCATTTGTTACGTTAATGGCTAGAAGATCTATCCTATTGAACTGGAAAGAAATTAATCCTCCAACTATATTTCAGTGGTTTTCTCAAACGATTTCTTGTTTGAGTTTAGAAAACATTACAAGTGTTGTCTTTGACCCTTCAGTTAAATTTGAAGAAACTTGGAGACCATTTATTCAACATTTTCATATAAGCTAAACTGACTTTTCCTAAACCTTACTTTTATTGTCCTTAATTATTTGGATGGATGTGCGGAGTTATTGACGCTACTGTGTATAATTGATATAATGCAATGGCCCATGTCGGTTAGGATTTTTTTCATTTTTTGGGGGGGAGGATTTCTTATTTTCTCCATTTTTTGTAACCACTATGAGTTTTGGAGGTTATTATCATCTATTTGTATTTATACCTTCACCTATTAATTATGTACTCTCAAGCTCTTTGTATTCATGTTTCATTTTTGTGTTTGTTTAAAATCAATAAAAAGATTTAAAAAGGACTATTCTGAGGAAAGGGTGGAATAGGCGCAACGGGCCGAGTGGCCAGACATGCTCCTGTTACTTATTTTCTAAAGCACGAGTTTACCTTTGCGCCTTGTTCTCCCTTGGTTTTCAGCCGTTCGGATTGCACAGGGGAGCGGTGAGAGCTCCGGAGATCCATCGGCAGCCGCTGCGTGGCAGCTCCCGTATCCCAGCAGGAAGGGACGGGTCTGGGAGACAACTCCAGACAACAGGCCCCGATCCTCGGCGGGGAAAGGCCGGGCGCCCTCCGTGTAGCTGAAACATCTCACGGAATCTCCGCCAGTCGCTTCAGCTCTGCCTTCGAAAGGATTCAAGACCCGCCGGTGGTGCAGCCGAAACCCGAGGCGCAGCTCCCGGTCTCCGGCCTCACTGGGCCCCGGTTGCAAACTGCGGCTGGGCCGGGCGCACAGCGTCCCGCCCACTGACTCCCCTCAGCCAATGAGAGCATCCGTCTCCCAGCGGTGATCGCTGATTGGCTGTGAGTGTGTCTGAGGACGGGCTGCTGCTGGGAGCTGGAGATGTCAGTCACAGTTTGTTCTCAGAATTAAAGCAAGTTTCCCGAAACTCAAATTTCAAAATAAATTTTATTATCAGAGTCCAGATAAGTTACCACATACAACCCCGAGAAGCATTTTCCTGCGGACATACTTAGAAAAAATATAGAATAGTGACCATAACAGAAGCAGGCAGTGAAAGATCAGCCAGAGTGCTGAAGGTAACAAACTGTGCAAATACAGGGAAATAGCGATAAATAACGAGACATGAAATGACCGCAGCGGCTGCTGATGGATCTCCGGAGCTCTCACCGCTCCCCTGTGCAATCCGACAGGCTGAAGGCCAGGGGAGAACAAGGCGCAAATGTCAACTCGTGATTTAGGAAATAAGAAACAGGTGCAGGCGTTGTCATTCGGCCCGTTGCGCTGTTCTGACCCTCACTCAGAACATGGCTGATCTTTGACCTCAGCGCCACTTTCCTGCAATGTTCCCAACATCGCCGAGCCCCTAAATATGACAGTTTAATTTAGGAAACTTTTGGAGAAAACTCCAAATATTCACCGCACTGTGTTGGGGAAATTTCTCCTCATCTCAGTCCTGCTGAGGTGATCTCGGATTTTGAGTCTGTGATCACTGGTTCCACTGCCCAGCCAGGAGAAACATCATTCCTGCCCCTACCCTGTAAATACCCTGTGAGACTGTGTCTGTCTCAGTCAGGAAGCTTCTCCATGTGAACCTTGTGTTAATGAAATTGGTGACAGTTCTTTCAGACCAGCAGCTTTGACCACAAGAACACCAGACAGTGGTCAGCACGGAATGTCCTGCAGTTACTGCAGGAGAAGGACTGGATGGACACAGTGGAGTGGTTCCCTGAGCAGACAGTCCAGACCATCTGGCAGAATGCCTCATCACCAGATCTCACCGACAGGCACCAAGACCTCACCTGTCTGGCGGCGAGAGGGTCCCTCCCAGTCTGATCCTTGCTGCATGCCCGGAGATCACTCCCACAGCGCGCTGCCCCGAGATTACTGCAGTGGAGACGAGAGGGCCCCTCCCAGTCTGATCCTTGCTGCATGCACGGAGATCACTCCCACAGCGCGCTGCCCCGAGATTACTGCAGTGGAGACGAGAGGGCCCCTCCCTGTCTGATCCTTGCTGCATGCCCGGAGATCACTCCCATAGCGCGCTGCCCCGAGATTACTGCCGTGGAGACGGGACGGTTACTCACCTCTTTGCGGACTGTGGGCTGGCGAAGATCTGTGGAGAAAGATGCAAGGGTCTGTGCCACAGCAGCTGCGTGACAGAAGGCTCACTGATCCTCGGGCTGTTCCCAGGACGCGCAGGAAAACGGACAGCGAGTGCTGCTGGAAGATCATCAACTCGGGGAAAGACGCTCGAAACTTGTTGGCCTGCCATCACACCGAGATGTCCGGAGAGCAGCGATTCCCAACCTGGGACCACGGTTACTGGTATTGGTCTTTGGCATTAAAAAAATGTTTGGGAACCCCTGTCATACAGGAATGCTGCCGACTGGCACATTCCAGACTACAGGGACACCATTGGTACTACAGGGATCCTCTACACCGGACAGGGGGAGGCCGGGTTGGCTGAGGAAGCCTCACAGTTATTGTAGTAGTGAACCCGGGGGGGGGGGGGGGGCACATGGCTTCTCCTTTCAGCGCAGGACTTCAATCGTCTTCCAGGGGAAGGTCCTTCCGACCGCAGGGATGAGGCCTTTTGAGATTCAGCTGACGTTTTTGTCGCTCGGGGTTTTTAAGAGATGGGGTTGCTGGCCATATGGCCAACCCTCCTCCGCTCGTAGCCGGGCTTAGACAGTCCATGGCCGCGTTTTCTTATCTGTTGCCTGTTTAATGTGTTTTTGATCCCACACTAAACATAGAAAGGGCCAGAATTTCCACTGAACACATCCAGCAGCAGAATGTTCATTCCCTGAGACAGCAGCGCGCGTAGTGGACAATCGCGGTACTGCAGGGAATCAGCAGCTCCCCGAAAGTGAAAGCATTCTCAATCAGGAAGTGCTGGGAGTTAACATGGCTTCGAAAGGAGAGACCGAGAGTTTGAGCGAGGAGGTGATTTGTCCCGTCTGCCTGGATTTCTTCATCGATCCGGTTATACTGGAGTGTGGACACAACTTCTGTCGCTCTTGTATCACACGGTGTTGGGAAAGGGAGGAGAGAAACTCCTGCCCGGAATGTAGAGAGGAGTTTGCTGACCGCACCCTCAGGGTGAATCGGGCCTTAGCAAATCTGGCAGAAAAATTTCGAAATCTAAACCTGAACCCGAAAGGGAAGGAAAGTAAACGTCACTGCGAGGAACATGAGGAAGAACTGAAGCTGTTTTGTGAAACGGACAAGACGCTGATCTGTCTGGTCTGTGCAGTGGCGGAGGAACACAGAGAGCACCGCTTCAAGCCGGTTAAAGAAGCTGTTAAAAACTACACGGTAAAACTAACATTAATTTAATACTTAACGCATTTCCTTAACAAACACATCACTCTCTGCAACTTCCGCCATCTCCAACGGGATTCTAGCATCTCTCCGTCCCACAGCCCACCTCCGCACCCCGCAACTCTCCGCTCTCCATACGGATCGCGGTCCACGTCCTGTATCGCCCTGATCCACTCGCTCCTCCCCACTGATCTCCCTCCTGCCACCGACACCTGCAAACGGGACAAGTGGGACCTGACTCCTAACCTCCTCCCTCGTCACCATTCAGGGCCGCAAACAGCCCAGTTCCTCCCGTTTCTTCCATGGTCGATTGTCCTCTCGTACTAGATTCCTTCTTCTCTAGCCCTTTACCTCTCCCACCTATCTCCTCTCAGCTTCTCACTTCATCACCCTCCCCCACGTCCCCCCTCACGTTGTGTTACCTGTCACCTGTCAGCTGGTTCTCATCCCCAACCTTTATATTCTGGCTTCTGTCCCATTCCTTCCCAGTCCTGATGAAGGGTCTCATCCCGAAACACCGACTGTTTATTTCCCCTGAATAGATGCTGCCTGACTCACTGAGTTCCTCCGGCATTTTGTGTGATAATCGGGTTTGATCACCGGTTTCTTTTGATGCATCTTTGTTTCTATTTCCTTCACTCTCTGACTTCCAGGATCAGTTAAAATCTTCCTTAGACTCTCTCACAAAAAAGAAATCAGACTTCCAGGAAAAGGAGCAGCAACAGAAAGAGAAGATTTCTGGAGTTCGGGTGAGGCTTCCTGGGTGGAATTTCTGATATTACTGTCGAGTTTTGCTCTATTTAATGCAGAATAGCAGAGTATCGCAGCTCCAGTGACCTGGGTTCGATCCTGACCTCTGCTGCTGTCTGTGTGGAGTTTGCATGCTCTCCCTGTGGCCACGAGAGACTCGGACACATCCCAACGACATGACGGATGAATGGCTAATTACCGTTAACTCTGTGAAGGTGGGGTGGGTGTGCGTGAATCAGATGGGAGCTTATGGGTCATAAGTGAGAATAGGTTTCAGGAAAACGTGAGGGAATGGTGTTGACGGGAATGCACTCAGAAGTAGCATGGACTCCAATAGACCGAATTTAACGACAAAAGGAAACAGAGCACAGCAGTGCAGAATATTAATCTTCACCTTTCATTCAACAGGAACAGTCACACAGCCTTCAGTCCCACATCACATCCCAGTTTGCTGAACTGCGCCAGATTATCACTGAGAAAGAGCAGAGCTTCCTCAGGGATCTCAGGGAAGAAGAGAAGAGGATTCTCGACACAATGGAGAAAAATCTTCGAGAGATTCAAGAGAATATAAGGATTATTCAGGAGGAAATCTCAAAGTTAAAGGAACAGATGGATCAAAAAGACAGTGTGATATTTCTCAAGGTGAGGGATTATATTTCAATTTGTTTCTGTCAAATTGAACTAAATGAACAGTGGTATATTTGAAATAAACACAGCACTGAGGCCAATTCTAACAAATCAATTGTCGCAGTGAAGGTCAAGTCTCTGGATGCTTTCAAGAGAGAGTTAGATAGAGCTCTTATAGATAGTGCGGTCAAGGGATATGGGGAGAGGGCAGGTACAGGGTACTGACTGTGTATGATCAGCCATGATCACAGTGAATGGCGGTGCTGGCTAGAAGGGCCGAGTAGCCTACTCCTGCACCTATTGTCTATTGTCCCAAAACTGAACTTCCACAACTTCTGTACATCCCAGGACAGAATGCAATCTTTTCTGAAATGATTTACTCTGATTATAACACAGAGCTGCTGACTGTTTCCTTAATTACCGCATTAAATATCCTCTAAAATTCCCATTAACACCCAGTTCCAGTCACAGGCTGTGAGTGTGTCTGGTGCGGTGGGTGTGAGGGTCTCTCTGTCAATCAGTGAGAACAAAGAATGTGACCCGCACACCAGACATATCCTCCATAACTGGTTTCCGTCAGATTACGGAAAATTTCACTGTCTCTACTTTTTCCGATAAGTTTTACATGGGATTGTGTCCCATTCTCCGTCATGAGCAGGCCATTCGGTCCATCTTCTCCTACCAATTACCCTCGGCACAATCCTCCGGCCACTTACTCAACACAACCAGCAACAGTGCCCTGAACTCCCTGGTCCCTCACGTGTTTATCCAGCCTCCCCATTACATTCAATCTCTGCTGTTCCATTTCAACCACTCCTGTGGCACTGAGTTCCACATCCTCCTCACTAAATTTCTAGTGCAATTTGTTAAAATCCATCTGGAATTACATCTCCCCACAAGTCTCCCCATAAATAGAGGTACTTCCTCCACCCACACACAATCACATACATCACTGATCTTAAATTCCTCCATCCTATCACACTGACGTCATATCCAGATGATAATGCACAGCCTGTCCTGTCTTCACTGTAAGTTTCATCCTCTCAGTAATGGTCTGACATTCAGAAACTTTCCCTGTAAGTTACCCCGTGGTTCGGTATTGTCCGTGTGTGTGAGTGATTCCGGGAGTGGAAATTTTCAACACTTTGTAATGATTTGGATGAAATTCAGGATGTGGACAGTAAGTCCAAGTCTAATCAGATTTGTGTTTTATTTATTTCAGCAGGAAGCTCGTCGGAACAGAAGGTAGGACATGCTCTTTACTGAAACCCTGAATGGATTTGTAAAATAGTTCAGAACTGCAATTTCTAACCAGCAGTTTAATATTTACAGGATTAATGACGATGTTCAGGAATTGTCAGTGACAGATGAGACCCTACCGGTTGAAAAATTCGATCACCCCTATTGGTTGAAAACAGTGCTGAGAGAAACGCTTGATGCTATTAATCGAGGTAAAACTTACAAAGATTCATTTCTCCTTGTTTATAAAGCTCAATTTAGTTCCAATTTGATGCAAAGATTGTCTGTAATACTGGGCTGAAGGGGAACTGAAGTTTATTCCACATCAACCCCACCGACTGGGAGGCATCACTGTCACATGGTCAGCTGGAGATGTCAGACCCCTGAACACACCAGCACAGGGTCACAATACAACCAATACACGGGACTGGCAGATGAACCACCCTGTCCTGATCCCAGGCACACTGCACTAACACACCAGGACATGAGTTAGGATCTACCAGAGGAACTGGGAATTTAATACTGATGATAATATTGTAGGGAATAAAAGCGGGTATCAGTGTGGTGACAGGGATTGTCAGGAAAATACACAAGTCCTTCATGTGCCCTGTGAGTGCAGACTCTGACTGACACAGGTCTTCCCCCTTCCGGATCAGCATCTCTCACTGTTGTTAGAGGCAGAAGAGGGGAGTGGTCGTGATCGGGGACTGAATCGCCAGGGGAACAGACAGGAGAATCTATTGATGTGAACGGGAAATAAGGTGGATGATCTTGTTGCATGATTACCGATTGTCAGGTATCACGGAATCATTGCTGAAGGATTGTTGTAGTTGGAATCTGAATGTTCAAGGTTACACAATGTATCGGAGGAAGGAAGGAAGGCCGATGGGGTGGTGTGGCTCTACTGGTAAATCAGCAGCAAGATGTGACATAGGATTGGAAGATGTTGAATCTTTTGGGTTGAGGTAAGGAACTGCAAAAGTAAAAATGACACTGACACCAGTCATATACAGGCCTCCCAACAGTCAGTGGGTTGTGGCCCACAGATTACAACTGGAAATAGAAAAGGCTGATGAAAAGGACAATGTTATGATAATCATGGGAGATTTCAACATGCAGGGCAATTGGGAACATCAGGTTGGTAAAGGATCTCAAGAGAGTGAGTTTGTTGAATGCAGTGTGGTGGCTTCCTAGAGCAGTTTGTCGTTGAGCCTACTCGGGGAACAGCTCTACTGGATTGGGTGTTATGTATTGAACCAGAGGTGAGTACTTAAAAGAACCCTTAGGAAGCAGGGTGCTCACAACATGACTGAGTTCAACTTGAAATTTGATCAGGAGAAAGTCTAACATTGTAGTATTTCAGAGGAGTGAAAGAAATTACAGTGGACTGAGAGAGGAGTTGGCCAAAGCAAATTGGAAGGAGATGCTGGCAGGGATGAGAGCAGAACAGAAATGGTGTCAGTTTCTGGGAAAATGAGGAAGGTGAAGGACAGATGTATTCCAAAAATGAATAAATACTCAAATGGCAAAATAGTACAACCTAAAGGTTAACATGCAGGTATAGTCAGTGGTGAGGAAGGCAAATCCAATGTTAGCATTCAATTCAAGGGGTTTAGATAGCATTCAATTCAAGAGCAGGGATGTGATGCTGAGGCTTTATAAGGCACTGGTGAAGCCTCACCTTGAGTATTGTGAACAGTTTTGGGCTCCTCATCTAAGAAAAGATGTTCTGGCATTGCAGAAGGTTCATTTCATAAGGATGATTCCAGGAATGAAAGGGTTATCATACGAGGAACGTTTGATAGCTCTGTGTCTGTACTCGCTGGAATTTAGAAAGATGAGGGGGGATCTCATTGAAACCTTTCGAATGTTGAAAGTCCTAGACAGAGTAGATGTGGAAAGGATGTTTCCCATGGTGGTGGAGTTTAGGACAAGAGGGCACAGCCTCAAGATAGAGGGGGGTCTATTTAAAACAGATGCGGGGAAATTTGAGCCAGCAGCTGGTGAAATTGTGGAACTTGTTGGGTGTATTTAAGGCAGAGCTTGATAGGTTCTAGATTGGACACAGTATCAATGGTTACGGGGAGAAGACCAGGTAGTGGGGCTGAGGAGGGAAAAAAAGGATCAGCCATGATTGAATGGCGGAGCAGACTCGATAGGCAAATGGCCTAATTCTGCTCGTATGTCTTATGGTGATCAGACCACTACATTGAAGCATTGTGAGAATGAGCTCGGACACACCGACAAGCATTGACATGGGTCAAGATTTCATCTCGGGAGAAGCACACACAGAATAACCGGCCTGGCAAAGCTCCCTCACACACATACACAGGAAGGACTGGCAGATTGTAGTCAGAGCCTCAGCAATGTACGTTGTTATTTCCCTCAGTAACCTGGAAACCAATCTCTTCAGAGACAGTCATTTATTCATTTAAACAACTCAACACACCAGACATGTGATGACACACTGTAACATACAAATTCTTCAATGTGCACACTCTCCTTCAATATGTATACCACCACACGGATATTTACCACAATCAACACACACACACACACACACACACACACACACACAGACACACACACACTCACACACACAGGATATACTATCAGAGTGTGACACACGGCCACAGAAATAGGCACAAATTCCAATTTAGGATTGAAATCTGCGGTCCTTACCCAGTCTGTCTGTTCTGTGGCACTGAGCCGCCCTCTGACGTGACGTCACATCAACACTTCACAGACAGACTCCGGGGTGAGATTCCTCAGGAGGATGATCTGGGAGGGTTTGATGGATGTTGAACTCACGGCCCACTTCATCAATCTGCAAGACTAAGATGTCTTCTTGAGCATGGCCCATTTGTGTGTGTTTGCACCCCCCCCCCCCATCCCTCGAACCATTTCCCATCTGTGTACCTGCCCAAATTTATTTTAAAATATTTTATTTTTACCTGTTTCTACAGCATCTGAGGGCAAATTCCATTTACCAACCTCCCTCTCTATGAGAATGTTACCCGATAGACCACTGAGAAAAATTTCCCGTCTCACTTTCAATCTGAGGCCTCTGGTTCTGTACTCCCATTTCTTGGAAAAAGAATCTTTATTTAAGCTCCTTATGAATTATTTCCCTCGATAAGGGGTCATACCTGAACATCCTACACTACAGCTGAATAGCCCAAGCTTATGCACTCTCTACTTTTAACCCAAGCCCCCAGTCCGGGTAACATCCTCCTGAAGCCTCCTGTCCAGTGTAATGACACCCTCCCCATATTCGGGAACCGGAAATGCAGACAATGCTCCAAGTGTGGTCTATCATCGACATCAAAGGCCTTGCTGAATTTCTTGTGGACAGTGTGGAATAGGCTGATGAATACAGGACTGAAGGTGTTTTTTTAGATTGGGAAAAGAAGGGCGGCGTGGGAGCTAAATTCTGAAGGAAGGCAGTTCTGTAAAAAACTTCGCGTACAAGCACAACGAGACTGCGCAGGACAGCGCGGAGAGTTTAAAAAGATGACCACCCTATACAGCGGGCAGCGGACTGGGTGGCAGCAGATTGTAGGGCTCTGGCTCAACGGGCTTAGGCGGTAATGGGAAGAGGCGAGAGCGAGGCACCGACTCTTTTCCTCCCCTTGGCAAATCGGTCCGGACGGACGGGGTAATAGCAGGGCACATTAGCTAACGGTTTAAAAAGTCCGTGTGTTTGGCGAAGTAAGTGGGTGAGTAGACCTATCTTTCTTTGTTTCATTCCTGTAGAATTAGTTAGCATGTCTGCAGGGTTAGTGCTTTGTTCAGGGTGTCAGATGTGGGAATCCTGGGAGACCTCCAGCCTCTCTGATAGCCACATCTGCACCAGGTGAACCGATATTCAGCTCCTCGGAGACCGTGTTAGGGATCTGGAGCTGCAGCTTGATGACCTACTGCTTATTAGAGAAAATGAAGAGGTGATAGACAGGAGCTACAGGGAGGTAGTCATCCCTAGGCTACAGGGGTCAGAAAACTGGGTGACTGTCAGGAGTGGGAAGTGAAATGCCCGGATAGTGGAGAGCACCCCTGTGGCTGCCCCCCTCAGCAACAAGTATATCGTTTCAGATGCTGTTGAGGGGGATGACCTGACAGGGGACGGCCACGATGACCGGGTCTCTGGCACTGAGCCTGGCGCTGTTGTGCAGGAGGGAAGGAGGGAGAAGAGGAATGCGGTAGTCATAGGGGATTCCATAGTCAGGGGAACAGACAGGAGATTCTGTGAGCCTGGTAGAGATACCCGCATGGTGTGCTGCCTCCCAGGTGCCAGGGTACGGGGTGTCTCGGTTCGAGTCCAAGATATTCTGAAGGGAGAGGGCGAGCAGCCAGCTGTCTTGGTACATGTTGGTACCAATGACATAGAGAGGAAAAGGGAGGAGGTCCTAAAGAGAGATTTCCGGGAGTTAGGAAGGGAGCTGAGAAGCAGGACCTCCAGGGTAGTAATCTCAGGATTGCTACCTGTGCCAAGTGCTAGTAAGGGCAAGAATAGTCGGATCAGGCAGATGAATGCGTGGCTGAGAGACTGGTGCAGGGGACAGGGCTTCAGATTCTTGGATCATTGGGATCTCTTCAGGGGGAAGTATTACCTGTTCAAAAAGGACGGGTTACACCTGAACCATAGCGGGAATGTTTAATAGAGCTGTTAGGGAGGGTTTAAACTAATTTGGCAGGGGGATGGGAAACCGGAATGATAGAGTGGAGGAGGGGGAAAACGGAAATAAATCTAAGATAGTGAGCAGTAAAAATGTCAGGAAGGACAGGCAGGTGATGGGGCAAATTTGCAGCCACTGGGATGAGTTGCAGTGCAATCAAAAGAAAACGTATCAAATACTGGACTTAAGATGTTATACTTAAATACACACAGCATAAGGAATAAGGTGGATGATCTTGCCGTACAGCTACAGATTGGCAGGTATAATTTTGTGGCCATCACTGAGACGTGGCTAAAGGATGAATGTTTCTGAGAGCTGAACGTCCAAGGATACACGGTGTATCGGAAGGATAGGCAGGTAGGCAGAGGGGGTGGCGTGGCTTTATTGGTAAGAAATGATATTAAATCATTAGAAAGAGGTGACATAGGATCGGAAGAATCTTTCTGGGTTGAGCTAAGAAATCGCAGGGGTAAAAGGACCCTGATGGCAGTTATAGACAGGCCTCCTAACAGCTGCAGTGAGGTGGACTACAAGTTACAACAGAAAATAGAAAAGGCTTGCCAGAAGGGCAGTGTTATGATAATTGTGGGGGATTTTAACATGCGAGTGGATTGGGAAAATCAGGTTGACATTGGATCTCAAGAGAGAGAATTTGTAGAATGTCTACGAGATGGCTTTTCAGAACAGCTTGTTGTTGAGCCCACTAGGGGATCAGAGGTACTGGATTGGATATTATGTAATGAATCAGAGGTGATTAGAGAGATTGAGGTGAAGGCAGCATTAGGAGGCAGTGATCTTAACATGATTGAGTTCACTGTGAAATTTGAGAAAGGGAAGCCCAAATCCGATATGTCGGTATTGCAGTGGAGTAAAGGAAATTACAGTGGCACGAGAGAGGAACTGGCCAAATTTGACTGGAAAGGGACACTAGCGGGAGGACGACAGAGCAGCAGTGGCTGGAGTTTATGCGAGAAGTGAGGAAGGTGCAAGACAGATATATTCCAAAAAAGAAGAAATTTTCGAATGGAAAAAGGATGCGACCGTGGCTGACAAGAGAAGCCAATGCCAAAGTAAAAGCAAAGGAGAGGGCATTCAAGGAAGCAAAAATTAGTGGGAAGACAGAGGATTGGGAAGTTTTTAAAAGCTTACAAAAGGAAACTAAGAAGGCGATTAAGAGGGAAAAGATGAACTATGAAAGGAAGCTAGCAAATAATATCAAAGAAGATACTAAAAGCTTTTTCAAGTACATAAAGAGTAAAAAAACAGGTGAGAGTGGATATAGGACCGATAGAAAATGATGCTGGAGAAATTGTAATGGGAGATAAGGAGATGGCTGAGGAACTGAATGAGTATTTGCATCAGTCCTCACTGAGGAAGATATCAGCAGTATACCAGACACTCAAGGGTGTCAGGGAAGAGAAGTGTGTGCAGTAACAATTATGACAGAGAAAGTACTCAGGAAGCTGAATAGTCTAAGGGTAGATAAATCTCCAGGACCAGATGGAATGCACCCTTGTGTTTTGAAGGAAGTAGCTGTGGAGATTGTGGAGGCATTAGCAATAATCTTTCAAAAGTCAATAGACCCTGGCATGGTTCCGGAGGAGTGGAAGATTGTAAATGCCACTCTGGTATTTAAGAAGGGGGCAAGGAAGCAAAAAGTAAATTATAGACCTGTTAGCTTGACATCGGTGGTTGGGAAGTTGTTGGAGTCAATTGTCAAGGATGAGGTTACCGAGTATCTGGAGGCATATGACAAGATAGGCCAAACTCAGCATGGTTTCCTTAAAGGAAAATCCTGCCTGACCAACCCTTTGAAATTTTTTGAGGAGATTACAAGTAGGCTAGACAAGGGAGATGCAGTGGATGTTGTGTATTTGGATTTTCAGAAGGCCTTTGACAAGGTGCCGCACATGAGGCCGCTAAGCAAGATAAGAGCCCATGGAATTACAGGAAATTTACATATGTGGATAGAGCGTTGGCTAATTGGCCAGGGATTCCATTCTGGTTGTCTGCCAGTTACCAGTGGTGTTCCACAGGGGTCCGTGTTGGGGCAACATCTTTTTACATTGTATATCAACGATTTGGATTATGGAATAGATGGCTTTGTGGCTAAGTTTGCTGATGATACAAAGATCGGTGGAGGGGCCGGTAGTGCTGAGGAAACAGAGAGTCTGCAGAGAGACTTGGATAGATTAGGAGAATGGTCAAAGAAGTGGCAAATGAAATACAATGTCGAAAAGTGTATGGTCATGCACGTTGGTAGAAGAAATAAACGGGCAGACTATTATTTAAATGGAGAGAGAATTCAAAGTTCTGAGATGCAACGGGACTTGGGAGTGCTCCTGCAGGATACCCTAAAGGTTAACCTCCAGGTTGAGTCGGTGGTGAAGAAGGCGAATGCAATGTTGGCATTCATTTCTAGAGGAATAGAGTATAGGAGCAGGGATGTGATGTTGAGGCTCTATAAGGCACTGGTAAGACCTCACTTGGAATACTGTGTGCAGTTTTGGGCTCCTTATTTAAGAAAGGATGTTTTGACATTGGAGAGGGTTCAGAGAAGATTCACTAGAATGATTCCGGGAATGAGAGGGTTCACATATGAGGAACATTTGACCGCTCTTGGACTGTACTCCTTGGAGTTTAGAAGAAAGAGGGGGAACCTCACAGAAACATGTCAAATGTTAAAAGGCATGGACAGAGTGGATGTGGCAAAGTTGTTTCCCATGGTGGGGGAGTCTAGCACGAGAGAGCATGACTTAAAGATTGAAGGGCGACCATTCAGAACGGAGATGCGAAGAATTTTTTTTAGCCAGAGGGTGGTGAATCTGTGAATTTCTTGCGGCAGTGGAGGCCTGGTGATTGGGTGTATTTAAGACAGAGATTGATAGGTATATGAGTAGCCAGGGCATCAAAGGTCATGGTGAGACGGTGGTGGAGTGGGACTAAGTGGGAGAATGGATCAGCTCATGATAAAATGGTGGAGCAGATTCCAACGACTGAATGGCCGGCTTCTGCTGATTTGTCTTATGGTCTTATTTGAATGCACCAGTATACGTAATAAGGATCTTGTAGCACAGGTAGAGTTTGGCAGGTACGACTTAGGTCAAAGGAATAAAGGCATAGACAATTCTGTAAACAGGGGGAAATTCAAAAATCAGAGGTGCAAAGGGACATGGGTGTCCTTGTGCAGGTTTCCCTGAAGGTTAACTTGCAGTTTGTGTCAGTGGTAAGATTGGCAAACTCAATGTTTGCTTTCATTTCGAGAGGATTAGAGTACAAGAGCAAGGATGTAATTCTGAGGTTTTAATAAGGCATTGGTCAGACCACACTTGGTGTATTGTGAGCAGTTTTGGGTCCCTTCTATCGGAAAACATGTACTGGCATTGGAGGGGGTCCAGAACATTCACAAGAATAATTCTGGGTATGAAAGAGTTAACATATGAGGAGTGTTTGATGGTTCTGGGCCTGTACTCACCGGAGTTTAGAAGAATGGCTGATTTATTATCCCTCTCAACCCTATTCTCCCGATTCCTCCCCATATCTTTTGAGAATCTGAACTAATCAAGATGTTTACTTATTAACTTCTGCTTTAAAAATCAAACAGGAGAAAATCTGCAGATGCTGGTAATCCAAGCTACGCAGGTCCTGATGAAGGGCCTTGCCAGATCTCTCTGACACCTGTCTGGAGAGAGTTGATGTTGGGAGGATGTGGGTGGGTTGAGAACGGTAAGCACAGCCTCCAACTATAGGGATGTCCATTTAGGACAGAGATGAGGAGGAATTCCTTTATCCACAGGATAGTGAATTTGCCACAGGCAACTGTGGAGGCCAAATAATTGAGTATATTTAAAGCAGAGTAACACACACAAATTGTTTGGGGGGGACGTCATGTGATGACGTGGGATCGAGACGCGGATATCCAGCTCTCCCGTAAAAAAAAACTAATAAATTAATGTTTAAGTGAAGAAAAGTTAGTAAATATTTCCTAAAAACTATGTCTAAACAACTCAGGATTTTCCTTCGATATGCCTCCTAAACAGACAAAGAAGAAAACTATTACTTTGAAGATAGTACAAGTTGAGCCGGCCACCATGAAGAAGCCTCGGACTCAAGAGCATCTCAATCCGGCGATACAGAACAGAAATCGCCCACAGCATCAATCGTCTGCAAGAAGGAACAACAGGAACTACGCGTGCGCGCCGGAAAGGGCATGTGCAAACATTAGCACATTGAACTACAAATCCCAGCTACGATTGGAAGCGGAAGTGACAATGAAGCCGCGGTGGATTCGGATTCTCTGGAACATACAGATGAAGATGAGGAGGTAAAAGAAGAACAACAGGAAGAGATTGGATGTGGAAGATATTCTGGACACAATAAGAGTTCCTTCTTTGGTGCAAATAATGCATGAATTAAAAAAACTTAAAAATAATACAAGAAGATATTAAAAATATGAAGGCTATGTTTGATAAAATGGTGAAAAAACAGGAGAAAATGGACAAGAAAGTTAAAAACCTGGAAGAAATAACGGGAGACACTATTGAGAGAGTGAAGAAAATGGAAGATAATACTCTTGCCTGGACATTAGAAAGAAAACGACTGTTGAAAAAGATAGACGTGCTTGAAAATTTTAGTGGACGAAATAAAATTAAAATTGTTGGCCTTAAAGAAGGGATAGAGGGAGAGGATCCAATAATTTTTTTTGAAAAATGGATCCCGGAAAAATTGGAAATGGAAGAGGGAACCCAGTTGATTGAAATCAAAAGGGTCCACAGAGCTTTAAGATCAAAACCCACGACCAATCTTGATAAAATGCTTAAGATATCAAGATAAAGAAAAGATCCTGAAGGCGGCTGCCCAATATGCCAGAAAGAAAAATGAGCCATTGATGATAGAAGGGAAAGCAGTTCTTTTCTATCCTGATATAAGTTATGACCTTTTGAAGAGAAAGAAGAAATTTAAGCCAGCGAAAAATGTTTTATGGGAAAAGGGATATAAATTTATATTACGCCACACAACAACACTGAATTTTTTTTGGATGACGGAAAAAGAAGTTTTTTTACTGATCATCGGGATGCAGAGGAGTTTGCACAGGAACTTCAAAATATTCACTAGTCACAGTAAAGATTTAAAAGTGAAACAGATTAAAGATGAAGACAGGGACACTGAAGTGAGTTGACGGACATTAAGGACAGAAGAATATTTAAATATACTTTTAATTATATGATACAGGGGGAGAAAGGTAAAAATTTGAGAAATATTAATCGAGAGTAGTGATATTATTCTTTCTTATATATACTTTTTTTCATGTTACGGGGGAGCTGGAGGAACTTCGGATCGATTGCTAGGGGATTCACATGTGTAATCATGGCATTTGCCATGACCCGCACAACGGACGGGAGTAATATTGTGTTTTTTTTTATTCACAAAATTAGCAGGGGTTTTATTTTTCTTTTATCTTTCTTTCTTTGCCTGGATGATCGGAGGCGAGACACATAGCAACATGGAGAATTTTAAAATAATTCCCCAAGGTACTATGAGAGTTGAAATATTATGTATTATTATAGACTGGAGTAACCACGTTAAAAAGAATGACTAATTTACTGATTTTTTAAAGTATTAATGTTAATGGGCTTAATGGACCGGTGAAAAGAAAAATAATTTTAACATACATTAAGAAAATGAAAATAGATATAGCTTTTATACAAGAAACACATTTAACAGAGATAGAACATCAGAAATTAAAGAGAGATTGGGTCGGAAATGTTATAGCAGCTTCATTTAATTCAAAAGTGAGGGGAGTTGCAATTTTGGTCAACAAAACTTTACCAATTAAAATACAAAATGTATTAATTGATTCTGCGGGAAGATATGTAATTATACATTGTCAAATATTTTCAGAATTATGGACTCTTACTAATATTTATGCACCAAATGAAAACGATGTAAAATTTATACAGGAGGCTTTTTTGAATTTGGTTGACACACACGATAAAATATTAATAGGTGGAGAATTTTTGTCTAGACCCAGATTTAGATAGGTCAACAAAGGTCGTTACAAAACCAAAAGTAGCAAAATTAACTTTATCATTGATGAAAGATTTAAATTTGATTTATAAATGGAGAACAATTAACCCAAGAGAAAGAGATTATTCATTTTATTCAAATAGACATAAAATGTATTCAAGGATAGATTTTTTCTTACTATCAGCGAATATTCAAGACAGTGAAAAATATGGAATATAAAGCAAGAATATTATCAGATCATTCCCTCTTGATAATGACAATGATATTGATGGATAAGGAGGAATCGATTTTCAGATGGAGATTTAATTGAATATTATTAAAACGTCAAGATTTTTGTGACTTTATGAAAAAACAGATTCAAGTTTTTTTAGATACAAACTCACATTCAGTTGATGATAAATTTATATTATGCGAAGCGATGAAGGCATATTTGAGAGGCCAGATAATACGTTATACTTCTAAAATTAAGAAGGAATATATGGTAGAAATAGATCAATTGGAAAAAGAGATTACAAATTAGAAAAAGAATCTCAAAGATATATGACACAAGAAAAACAAAGACAACTTGTTAATAAGAAACTACAATATAGTACACTTCAGACATACCGAACAGAAAAAAGCAATTATGAAAACTAAACAGAGATATTTATGAACTAGGTGAAAGATCACACATGATTCTTGCTTGACAGTTAAAAACAGACCAGGATTCCAAAACGATAAATGCAATTAGAACAAGTGTAAATAAAATTATTTATAAACCTTTATAAACTTTAAATATTTTTTATTCTGAATTGTATCAATCAGAATCACAAAATGATATTGTTGAGATAGAAAAGTTTTTAACACAAATAACTCTCCCAAAATTGAATTTGGAAGAACAGAAGGGATTAGATGTGCCTTTTACATTAAAGAGGTCGAAGAAGCTCTCGGATCACTTCAGAGTAATAAATCTCCAGGAGAAGATGGTTTTCCGCCTGAATTTTACAAAAAGTTTAAAGATTTATTAATTCCTCCTTTTATGGAGCTAATACACCAAGCGGAAAGAACGCATAAACTTCCAGAATCTTTTTCGACAGCTATTTTAATAGTATTGCCAAAAAAAGACAGAGATCTTTTAAAACCAACATCATATAGACCTATTTCTTTGTTGAACATGGATTATAAAGTGATAGCAAAGATTTTATCTAACAGATTATCTAAATACTTACCAAAATTAATACACATGGACCAAACAGGATTTATTAAAAATAGACAATCGGCAGATAATGTAACTCGGTTACTTAGCATAATTCATTTGGCACAAAAGAGGGAAGAAATGAGTGCAGCAGTTTCTTTGGATGCACAAAAAGCATTTGATAGATTGGAATGGGATTTTTAATCTAAGGTATTGGAAAAATATGGATTAGGAGTATCTTTTATAAAATGGATTAAAACCTTAAATACTAACCCCAAAGTTAAAGTGGTGACAAATGGCCAAATTTCAATATAATTTCAGTTAACAAGGTCAACTAGACAAGGTTGTCCATTATCACCTGCTTTACTTGTGTTGGCGATAGAACCATTAGCTGAATTAATTAGAATTGACTTAGATATTATGGGTTTCAGAGTTAATCTGGAGGAATATAAAATTAGATTATTTGCTGATGATGTTTCTGATTATCTAACTAACCCATTACGTTTGTTGCATAAATTATCTTCTATTTTGGAAGAATATGGGAAAATATCAGGGTACAAAATAAATTGGGATAAAAGTGAAATTCTACCACTTACTAAAGGAGATTATAATCAATGTCGGTTAATAACTCAATTTAGATGGCCAATAAATGGTATAAAGTATTTAGGCATAAGAGTTGATCATGATATAAAGAATTTATATAAATTAAATTATTTGCCATTATTGAAACAAATTCAAGAGGATCTTGATAAATGGATGATGTTACCAATAACATTAATAGGTAGAGTCAATGCTGTAAAAATGAATATATTCCCTAGATTAAAATATTTATTCCAAACATTACCAATACAATTATCGCAGAAATTTTTTCAAGAGTTAAATAAATGTGTGAGGAAATTCCTTTGGAAAGGTAAGATGTCAAGAATATCGTTGGAAAAATTGACATGGAAATTTGACCTAGGAGGGTTACAATTACCAAATTTTAAGAATTATTACAAAGCAAATCAACTTAGAATTATTGCATCTTTTCTTGATGAAGATAAACCAGCATGGATTAGAATAGAATTAGACAAAATAGGAGAAAATATACCAGAAGATTTTATATATAAATGGGAATCTAAATGGATACGGGAAAAGAAAGAATCTCCTATACTAAAACATTTGATTGATTATGGAATAAGATAAATGTTGATGATGAGATAAAGAAATCTTTATTAGCAAAGAGACCTTTAATTCAAAATAAACTTATCCCTTTTACAATGGGTAATCAACTTTTATATAACTGGCTTCACAAAGGGATTAGATATATAGGAGACTGTTTTGAAGGAGGTATATTAATGTCATTTGACGAATTAAAGAATAAATATAAAATATCAAATAACACTCTTTTCTGTTATTTCCAATTAGGACTTATTTAAGGGGTAAACTGGGTCAAACAATGTTATTGCTGAAACCTATTATGAAACTTTATTTCATAAAGGAAAAAATTAAAAAAAATATATTTCTGGTATGTATAATTTGATTCAAAAACAGGCAATTAACAAGGAATTCATAAGTCCAGACAAAATTGGGAAACTGATTTGAATATTAAAATTGATGAAACAAGTTGGTCAAGATTATGTCTTGACAGTATGACAAATACAATAAATGTTCGACTAAGATTAGTACAATATAATTTTTTACATCAAATATATATTACACCACAAAAAATAAATAGATTAAACTCAAATTCATCTGATCAATGTTTTCGATGTAATCAAGAATTGGTAATTTTTTACACTCTGCTTGGTCTTGTTCTAAAATTCAACCTTTTTGGACAAATTTAAGAGGTTTACTGGAACAAATTATTGGAATACAACTTCCACACAATCCAATATTTTTTTTACTAGGTGATATTGAAGGGATAAAATCAAAATCCAAATTGAATAAACATCAGAAAGAATTCATAAAAATTGCATTGGCAGTAGCCAAAAAGGCTATTGCAGTTACTTGGAAATCGGATTCATACATTCATTCGTCGGAAGAATGGAATTTTTTTGCTGCACTCCACTTGAAAAAATTACTTATAATTTAAGAGATAAATATGAAATATTTCTGAAAATTTGGCCCCCTTATTTACAAAAAATAGGATTAAATATATAGGTGCTCCGAAGATAAAATTACTGGTTATCTGGGAAAGAAATAAATATACATATTAAAGCAATTATGAACTCCATGGAGCATGTGGGGATCTTCCGATATCCAGGCATTCTTTCTTTCTTTATTTATTTTTTCTTCTTTTTTTTCTATCGGGATGTTGGGGGGAGGGGGAAGGGTTTTTTTTTCTTTCTGTAACCTATTTGAAAATTAAAGTAACACACACAAATTGTTGGGGGAACAGCAGGCCGGGAAGTTTCTATGGAAAAGAGTCAACAGTCCACGGTTCAGACTGAAACACTTCATCAGGACCTGTGTGCTTAAGGGTTCCTGCAAATTCATCCCCTGTCCTAATGAGGGGCTGCGGGGGATGGGGTTGTGGGAAAGTGGACAAAGCCATCCTCATCTGCCATCTTTGCCCCCTCTCGCTTCTCATTACGTCTACACACACAGTTCACCCACAGGCTTTCCACCCCTCCCCCTCCTGATTCAATCTGCCATTCATCTCTCCCGTACTGGTTCCCATTATCACCTCCTTTACTGTCTCAAACCATCACACTGCCCCACTTCACACTCACAAATGAATGTGAACATTGAATGAAGGGCCTGTTCCTGTGCTGTACTGCTCTATGTTCTCTATTCCCTGTTTCGAAGAATGAGAGATCACATGGAAACACAAAATTCTTTCAGGGGACAACAGGCAGGAGTGAGGGAGGATGGTTCCCCTGTCCGAGTCTCCCCCCGATCCCCGGGACCGCGCTGTCCGAGTCTCCCCCCGATCCCCGGGGCCCGCGCTGCCCGTGTCTCCCCCTGATCCCCGGGGCCCCGCTGCCCGAGTCTCCCCCCCGATCCCCGGGGCCGCGCTGCCCGAGTCTCCCCCCGGTCCCCCGGGGCCGCGCTGTCCGAGTCTCCCCCCGATCCCCCGGGGCCGCGCTGCCCGAGTCTCCCCCCGGTCCCCAGGGCCGCGCTGCCCGAGTCTCCCCCCGGTCCCCGGGGCCGCGCTGCCCGAGTCTCCCCCCGATCCCCGGGGCCGCGCTGTCCGAGTCTCCCCCCGATCCCCGGGGCCGCGCTGTCCGAGTCTCCCCCCGATCCCCGGGGCCGCGCTGTCCGAGTCTCCTCCCGATCCCCGGGGCCGCGCTGCCCGAGTCTCCCCCCGATCCCCGGGGCCGCGCTGTCCGAGTCTCCCCCCGATTCCCTGTGCCGCACTGTCCGAGTCTCCCCCCCGATCCCAGGGGCCGCACTGCCCGAGTCTCCCCACCCGATCCCCGGGGCCGCGCTGTCCGAGTCTCCCCCCGATCCCCGGGGCCGCGTTGCCCGAGTCTCCCCCCCATCCCCGGGGCCGCGCTTCCCGAGTCTCCCCCCCCCCCGATTCCCGTGGCCGCGCTGTCCGAGTCTACCCCCCCCCCCCGATCCTCGGGGCCGCGCTTCCCGAGTCTCCCCCCGCCCCCGATCCCCGGGGCCGCGCTGCCCGAGTCTTCCCCCCCCCCCGATCCCCGGGGCCGCGCTTCCCGAGTCTCCCCCCCCCCCCCCCGATCCCCGTGGCCGCGCTGCCCGAGTCTCCACCCGGTCCCGGGGCCGCGCCGCCCGAGTTTCCCCCGATCCCCGGGCCGCGCTACCCGAGTCTCCCCCCGATCCCCGGGGCCGCGCTGTCCGAGTCTCACCCCGATCCCCGGGGCCGCGCTGTCCGAGTCTCTCCCCCGATCCCCGGGGCCGCGCTGCCCGAGTCTCCCCCCGATCCTCGGGGCCGCGCTGCCCGAGTCTTCTCTCCGATCCCGGATCCCGCGCTGCCCGAGTCTCTCCCCCCGATCCCCGGGGCCACACTGCCCGAGTCTCCCCACCCGATCCCCGGGGCCGCACTGCCCGAGTCTCCCCACCCGATCCCCGGGGCCGCGCTGCCCGAGTCTCCCCCCGCTCCCCGATCCCCGGAGCCGCGCTTCCCGAGTCTCCCCCCCCACCCGATCCTCGTGGCCGCGCTTCCCGAGTCTCCCCCCCGATCCCCGTGGCCGCGCTGCCCAAATCTCCCCCCCGATCCCCGGGGCCCGCGCTGCCCGAGTCTCCCCCCGATCCGTGGGTCCGCGCTGTCCGAGTCTCCCCCCGATCCCCTGGGCCGCGCTGCCCGAGTCTCCCCCCGATCCCCGGGGCCGCGCTGCCCGAGTCTCCCCCCGATCCCCTGGGCCGCACTGTCCGAGTCTCCCCCCCCCCTCCCTATCCCCGGGGCCGCACTGCCCGAGTCTCCCCCCGATCCCCGCGGACTCTCTAATTCTCTGCTTCTCCCCCCAGTCTCTGTCACCCTGGATGTGGAAACGGCGAATCCGGAGCTCGAGGTGTCTGAGGATCGGAAGAGAGTGAGATGGACCGAGACCTGGAGGGATCTCCCTGACACCGGGAAGAGATTCACATACTGGGAATGTGTGCTGGGATCGGAGGGATTCACATCGGGGAGACATTACTGGGAGGTGGAGGTGACGGGGAATCGGTTCTGGTGTCTGGGAGTCGCCGCAGAGTCTGTGGATAGGAAGGGACGGTTCAGTCTGAGTCCGGAGACCGGATTCTGGACCATCAGGCGGAATGGTGACGTGTTACATCGGGATTATGACATGTACAGTCTCACCTCCCCCCAGTCCCGTCTCCCTGCCGGTCCCATCCCCGGGAGGGTGGGAGTTTATCTCAGTTACGAGTCCGGGACAGTTTCATTTTACAACACGGAGACCAAGTCCCATCTTCACACCTTCACTGGGAATAAATTCACGGGGAAACTTTATCCTTTCTTCCGGACTGGGGATGAAAACCAGTGGCTGAGAATCTGCTCCGGTTCCGCTCCGGGTCTGTAAACGGGTTGGGTCCCGGGACCGGCGTCAGGGGTAAATTCCCTGTAAATATAAATGTGCGGAGAGTGCAGCTGAATACGTGGCTGAGGAGATGGTGCAGGAGGGAGGGCTTCATGTTTCTGGACAATTGGGCTTTGTTCCCGGGAAGGTGGGGCCTGTTCCGACGGACGGTTTGCCCCTGAACTGGAGGGGGACTAACATCCTTGCGGGTAGATTTGCTAGTGCTGCTCGTGGGGGGGGGGGGGTAAAAAAGATTTGCAGAGGGAGGGGAACCAGATTGTTAGAGCAGATAGTGAGGTGGAGGAGGATAAAGGTCATGCAAGCACTGCATGTATAGACAGAAATCAAAGGTTTGTACAATTAGGTTGTAAATTAATTTTCAGAGCTTTAGAAATTGTAGAAAATAAAGATTTCCAAAAAGATTTTGATGAAGAACATATGTGAAAAAGTGGCTACATCAGTTTTAAACCTATCACAATAATTGTCTATGTCAGGAAATATTTTGGATAGTCTCTCCTTTGTTAAATAGTAACAGTGAACAATTTTAAATTGAATTAAACACTGATTGGCACATATTAAAGAAGAATTGACCATCTTCATTAACAAAGGTCATATTAAGTTCTCTCTCCCAAACTTGTTTAATCTTTAGTGATTAAGGGATCTGCTTTTTTTTGCAGATTTATTTATTTTTATTATCATTTATTTTGTCATGGTTGATTGATGACTTTTGAAGAGTTAATTAGCAAATATTCTCTCTCTCATACACACTTACTGCAATATCTTCAGGTTAGAAATTTTTTTTACAAAAATTAATTATCTAAGTTCCCATATATGCAAGAATCTGATTTGTTGGATACTATTTTGAATATGAATCCTTCAGTAAGAGAATTTGTAATTCTCATTGGTAGAATTTATAATTTATTTTTAATACATTAATACAAAAAAGATAACCTCCCACCTAAGGTTTATACATGATAGAATTATTCGTTGTTTCAGACATGATAGAGGGGGAGGGATGAAAGGGGGAGGAGTGGCATTACTAGTCAGGGAAAACATCACAGCTGTGCGTAGACAGGACAGACCGGAGGGCTTGTCTACAGGGGCCATATGGGTGGAGCTGAGGAACGGGAAATGTGTGACCACACTAATAGGGGTGTATTAGAGACCGCCCAATAGTCAGAGAGAATTGGAGGAGTGAATCTGTATAAAGATAGTAGACCTATGTAAGAAACAGTAAGTTGTAATAGTAGGGGATTTTAACTTTCCACATATTGACTGGGACTCCCAAACTGTAATAGGGCTATAGCAGGTAGAGGCAACAAAGAGCAAATGAGTTACTTGAAGAGTATAGAAAACGTAAGAAAATACTAAAGAAGGAAATCAGGAAGGGAAAAAGAAGACATGAGGTGGCTTTGGCAGATAATGTGAAGGAAAACCTGAAGGGTTTTCTACAAGTATATTAAGAGTAAAAGGATAGTAAGGGACTAAATTGGTCCCCTAGAAGATCAGAGTGGTCGTCTATGTGTGGAGCCTCACGAGATGGGGGAGATCTTAAACAGTTTTTTTTGCATCAGTATTTACTCAGGAAACTGGCATAGTGTATATGGAAGGAAGGGAAACAAGCAGTAGTGTCATGGAACATTTGTAGATTAAAGAGGAGGAGGTGCTTGCTGCCTTACATCGAATAAAGGTAGATAAATTCCCCGGGCCTGACATGATATTTCCTCGGACCTTGAGAAGAGACTAGTGTAGAAATTGCAGGGGCCCTGACAGAAATATTTAAAATGTCTTCAGCCACGGGTGCAGTGCCAGAGAATTGGAGGGTAGCTCATGTAATTCCGTTGTTTAAAAAAGGCTCCAATAGAAAACCAGGTAACTAAAGGCCAGTGAGCCTGACATCAGTAGTATTCAAATTATTGGAAGATGTTCTCAGAGAGCGGATTTACAAGTATTTGGACAGCCAAGGGCTGATTAAGGATAGTCAGTATGGCTTTGTGCATGGTAGATCGTGTTTAATGAATCTCGAAGATTTTTTCAAGGAGGTTACCAACTAAGTAGGTGAAGGAAAGGCTGTGGTTGTTGTCTACATGAACTGTAGTAAGGCCTTTGACAATGTCCCACATGGGAAGTTAGTTCAGAAAGTTCAGACATGAGGTGTCCATGGAGAGGCTGGAGAGATTGAAAGAGTTCAGAGATTTACTAGGATGATGCCAGGTCTTCAGGAGTTGAGTTACAGGGAAAGATTGAACAGGTTAGGACTTTATTCCTTGAAGCGTAGAAGAATGAGGGAAGATTTGATAGAGGTTTACAAAATTATGTGGGGTATAGACAGTAAATGCGAGTAGGTTCTTTCCATTTAGATTAGGAACGATAAATACGAGAGGACATGGTTTTAGGGTGAAAGGGGAAAGCTTTAGGGGGAACATTAGGAGGAACTTCTTCACTCAGAGAGTGGCGGGAGTGTGGAACGAGCTGCCATCTGACGTGGTAAATGCGGGCTCACTCTTAAGTTTTAAGAATAAATTGGATAGATACCTGGATGGGAGAGGTCTGGAGGGTTACGGACTGGGTGCAGGTCAATGGGACGAGCGGAATAAAGTTTCCGCACAGACTAGAAGCACCAAATGGTCTGTTTTCTGTGCTGTAGTGTTCTAAGGTTCTATGGAGTGAAATAAACACGACATAAGAATTGTCGATCGATTAATATTAACTCGTTCACCGCATCCGTCAACTGAACAGAAACATTGGGGATTCAGCAGCAGTTGCGGGCGGCCGGTCCTGAGCTCCCCTGGGTACTAAAGTCCACCCGTATTGAGACAGGTTAAATGGGACAAGTGGGGGCGGTGCTGACTGGAAAAGACAGTGAAGATTGTTCATTAAGTTCATCTGCCATTTCCTTGTCCCCCATTACTACTTCACCAGCATCATTTTTCCAGTGGTCCCGTATGAACTTCTCCCTTTCACTCTTCATGTAACTGAAAACTAAACTTTTCGTATCCTGATTTATATTATTGGCCAGTTTGCCCTCATATTTCGTCTTGACCATTCTTATGGCTTTTTTTGTTGCCTTTTGTTGGATTTTAAGAGCATCCCAATAATCCAACATCCCACTAACCTTTGCTACCCTATATGTCATTTCCTTAGGTTTAACACAATTATTACATGCCTTTTCCAGCTCAAACTATGAATTGATTTAAAGTCAGTCCCATAATTTAATAGTTTTTATCTGAAAACTATCTACCCTCGCAAAGATTGTACTGAAGACTGCATTTGATTTTTCTTCAGCCTTGTACGCTTCACATTGAAATAGTATGTGTTTCGACAGTTTCATTATGACAAAATGTATACAACACAGAATTAAGTTTTCCAATTAGTTACAAGGCATAATTAAGCATAGAGTGGGCATTTCTAAGTCGAATCAATATCATTCCTTCCCTTGTTTTAAGCCATTCTTCTATAAACCCAACAGGTTTATGTATTCTGTAAAGGTGTCTGTCCTTATGTCCATTATCCTACGTCTTGCCATAAGCCCCCAATTCTTAACATTACCAAACCTTTAGCTTCTAATTTGCTAAGTGGAAGGTCTATATCCACAGGTTAACATTTAACAGCTTTTGGTGCTAAACAGTCAACATCATCATTTCCCTCAACAGTGTGATGTGCAGGGCCCATAATGTGCAGAGATATAAATTAAACTTTATATATGAAATACCGTTTGACAAGTTTCCAACAGTCAATCTGACCTACTGACAGAATGACCTGTTTAAGACTCATCAAAACCGAAATGTATTCTGAGCAAATTATAAGTACCAATTTCCTCCACCCACTGTAAGCCTATACTGTTGGCAAAGAATTCTGCTTTTTCTGCTGATAAATGGCTGTAAGTCATTTCTTTACCATTATCTGCAATTCAGGCACACAAAAACAGCCGCACCAACATCCCCAGTTAACTTATCTTTTGATTCATCTGTAAAAATGGTTACTGTATGATAATAACTTTCATTAATATACTGATGAACCAACAGACTCTCAGGCAGAACCGAATCCAATCGTGTAACCTAAAATCAACTGAAGTCATTGGAAAAAACAAGATGGGGTTACAGAGAAAGCTACAGTGGGACATATTGTATCATCAAATACACCCATATTCCCAGCGTGGTAAGAACCCAGCCACCCAAAACAAAAAACACTCTTCTTGTGATGTCCCCAACCGTCCTCCAGCACACCTTTAACAGGATGATCATTTCCTTGCCCCCGCAAATTAATCCAGTATGTTGACATCAACTTGAACCTCTGTTACTTTGAGGACAATTCTCCCATTGCAATCAGTAAATCCAAAATGGGAGACAACATTACTGCACCAGAACACAATCTTAAAGTCTGTAATTGTACCACATACAAACATTTTTAATTTGAAGATGAAGCTGATCCATAAGCCACATAGACATTATCAAGAACAGATCAAATTAAACAAGTATAATTGGTCATCAAAGATTTTCATGTTGCACCCAAGAATACCCACATAGATGTCTGAGGAGATTTAAACCTCCTTTACATGTATCAATTATTTTACTGATAGGTGCTTCCATGTCAGCTTATTATCCATCCACATACTGAGAAATCTTACCACTGACACTTCCTCAAGATATTAATCATATAATTTAAAATCAAGTGCAAGTCTATTAATGCTGTTTGTAAACCACGTAATGTGTTTTAACGACTGAAAGATTAAAATCCTCATCAATCTGCCTACTGTTTGACCTATTAATTGTAAATTACAATTAATACCTCTAATCTATAAAGCTACGTCATCTGTATATTGTGATTTACCCAGGGTATCCCATTTTCCCATCTCAGAGAAAATATCATTAATCATAATATTAAATAGCGAAGGGCTACAAATACTGCCTTGTGGGATCCCATTCTCTATCTCGGAGAAACACAAACATAACATGCCGACCGGTACATGGACAGTCCATCCAAAAAAAACTCAGAAAAATTATACAATGTCCCCCTCACTTCTAATTTAATCAAAAGTCCTTTCTTCCATATCATTTCCCTTTTCAGTATCAAGAAATACTGCTATTACAACATCTTTACTTAATTGTGCTTTCCGAATATCATCTTCCAAACCTCAAACTGAATCTAATGTCATTTCACCCTTCCAAAATCCACTCTAATAAAACACTTTATCACCACTCTTTCCAAAATATGACTCAAGCGCTTGATTACCATACATTCCATAAGTTTACATAAATGAGACGTTCACGATATAGGCCCTTAACTAGAAGGATCAAATGGGGATCTGCCAGGTTTTAGAATTGGCACTACTATTTCCATTTTCCATGAGGAAAGTAGATGCACAATTCAAACATTTAATATTTTCACAAAAGCGAATTATATACAATTTCAAATACCACTCTTTCCTGGGAACACCTGACCTGCATTATTAATAGACTTCTTAAATTCATACAAAGAAATCTGTCCATCAGTGATACTATCATTGCTACAGCTGACTTCCATCACATCATTCCATCACTGAAAAACATATCCCTTCATTGTTTAACGTCTTCACTTAAATTATCCTGATTATGAATCTCAACAAATGACCCAGCCAGTAACACAACCTTCCATGTTTCAGTAACAATCATTTTGCCCTCATTAATCAACACTGGAATATTATGATCCCCACAAATCCCCCCATTTTCTAAATCATATCCCAAACAATTCCAAGTTTGATATCCCTTCCAATATTATCTCCATATAACCTCCGGTAAATCACCTCCTTCCTCACCACGGCCTTTGCCCTTTTATTGTTAATAATGTAACTCGGAGACTGATGCATCATCACATAAAAACTCACATTTCTCCCAATTTGCTTCCTGTCCCGTTATAAATCCAAATCCAAACTCACAGACAGGAAGGGTGACTGACGTTTACATAAACTAATCACCCTCCGAGTTCCGATTTGAGCGACAGGCACTGCAGCCAATAGCAGCAGGGGTTAGTGTTAAGTCTGAGCTACGATAGGCTGGAGGAAATCGGCCCATGATCAGCCCCTCCTCTTCCGCTCCATCGTCATGGCGGAGTTCACCGAGTCGCTTCTATCGGTATCGCCGGCCTCGGCGCCCACAAGGACGGGTGTGATTCCCCTTCGCGCCTCGGTGGGTCTGTTTCGGTGACATCTGTGGTGGCTGACGAAACATGCTTTGACAGGGAGCGAGCGAGGACAATGACTACAACTTCCAGAAGGCCCCACTGATGACATTGTGGTGTTGTAAGGTACAAAAGCAAAATGGAGTAAAATGTAATGCATTACGTTTTCTGTACTGTGTCGTGCCTTCATTAAAAAAAAAGTGAGATTCTAGCGAGAAATAGAATGAACATTGGACAATACAGCACAGTACAGGCCCTTCGGCCCACAATGTTGTGCCGACTCTTAAACTTTGCCTCCCTAAGCTTAAATTCCTCCATATACCTGCCTAGTAGCCTCTTAAACTTCACTAGTGTATCTGCCTTCACCACTGACTCTGGCAGTGCATTCCACACACCAACCACTCTCCGAGTAAAAAATCTTCCTCTAATATCCCCCTTGAACTTCCCTCCCCTTAACTTAAAGCCATGTCCTCTTGTATTGAGCATTGGTGCCCTGGGGAAGAGGCGCTAGCTGTCCACTCGATCTATTCCCCTTAATATCAACTATACCTCTATCATTTCTCCTCTCATCATCCTTCTCTCCAGAGAGTAAAGCCCTAGCTCCCTTAATCTCTGATCATAATCCATACTCTCTAAACCAGGCAGCATTCTGGTAAATCTCCTCTGTACCCTTTCCAATGCTTCCACATCCTTCTTATAGTGAGGTGACCAGAACTGGACAGAGTACTCCAAGTGTGGCCCAACCAGAGTTTTATAGAGCTGTATCATTATATCGCGACTCTTAAACTCTATCCCTCGACTTATGAAAGCTAACACCTCATAAGCTTTCTTAACTACTCTGTCTACCTGTGAGGCAACTTTCAGGGATCTGTGGACATGTAGCCCCAGATCCCTCTGCTCCTCCACACTTCCAAGTATCCTGCCATTTACTTTGTACTCTGCCTTGGAGTTTGTCCTTTCACAGTATACCACCTCACACTTCTCCAGGTTGAACTCTATCTGCCACTTCTCAGCCCACTTCTGCATCCTATCAATGTCTCTCTGCAATCTTTGACAATCCTCTGCACTATCCACAACACCACCAACCTTTGTGTCTTCTGCAAACTTGCCAACCCATCCAGGTTGTTAATAAAAATCACGAAAAGCAGGGATCCCAGAACTGATCCTTGTGGGACACCACTAGTCACAACCCTCCAATCCAAATGTACTCCCTCCACCACAACTCTCTGCTTTCTGCAGGCAAGCCAATTCTGAATCCACCTGGTCAAACATCCCTGGATCCCATGCCTTCTGACTTTCTGAATAAGCCTACCATGTGGATCCTTATCAAATGCATTTCTAAAATACATGTAGATTACATCCACTGCACTACCCTCATCTATATGCCTGGTCACCTCCAAAAAGAACTCCATCAGGCTTGTTAGACATGATCTGCCCTTCAGAAAGCCATGCTGACTGTCACTGATCAGACCATGATTCTCTAAATGCCAATAGATCCTATCTTTGTGAATCTTTTCCAACAGCTTTCCCACCACAGATGTAAGGCTCAATGGTCTATAATTATCCGGACTATCCCTACTACCCTTTTTGAACAAGGGGACAACATTCGCCCCCCTCCAATCCTCCGAAACCATTCCCATGGACAATGAGGACATAATGATCCTAGCCAGAGGCTCAGCAATCTATTTCCTCGCCTCGGATGCAGAACTGGGAAGTGGCAGATGGAGTTCAACACAGATGAAGAGATTCATTTCTGCAGGTCAAATCTGAACACAGAATATAATATTAATGGTAAGACTCTTGGCAGTGTGGAGGGTCAGAGAGATCTTGGGGTCCATGTCCATACGACACTCAAAGCTGCTGTGGAGGTTGGCAGTGTTGTTAGGAAGGCGTCTGGTGTGATGGCCTTCATCAACCGTGGGATTGAGTTCAAGAGCTGTGAGGTGATGTTGAAGCTATATTTCTCCCAACCTGTACATAAGTAATTGTACCCCAACACGGCAGGGCTGTGGGCTTAGTTGGACCCCACTTGGGAGTCCTGTGTTCAGTTCCGGTGACCTCACTACAGGAAGGATGTGGATACTATAGTGAGTGTAGAGTAGATTTACAAGGATGTTGCTCTTGGATTGGAGAGCATGCCTTATGAGAATAGATTGAGTGAACTTGGCCTTTCCTTCTTGGAGCGACGGAGGATGAGAGGTGACCTGATAGAGGTGTATAAGATGATGAGAGGCTTTGACCATGTGGATAGCCAGAGGCATTTTCCCAGGCTTGCAGTGACTAACACGAGGGGACGTAGTTTTAAGCTGCTTGGAAGTCGGTACCGAGGGAATGTCAGGGGTAAGTTTCTTACACAGAGAGTGGTGGGTGCATGGAATGCACTGCCTGCAGCGATGGTGGAGGTGGATACAATAGGATATTTTAAGAGACTCTTAGATAGGTTCATGGAGCTTAGAAACGTAGAGAGATATACGATCAGGAAATCATAGGCAGTCTCTAGAGTAGGTTACATGGTCAGTACAACATTGTGGGCTGAAGAGCCTGTAATGTGCTGTAGATTTCTGTGTTCTGTGTCAAAGACAGGCAGAGGGATTTGTTTAAATGGACAGGAGGACAGCATGGAAAGGTTGGGACGAAGGGTCTGTGTTAGTGCCGTAAGGGAGGGGTTCTGTCCCAACCATCGACTCTATTCCCCTCAACAGATGCTGCCTGACTTGACAACGTTCTTGAAAAGTTACATTCAGTTCCGCTTAGCATTCTGTGCAAAGGATGTTTTGTGCTGGAAGAGTGCAGAGGAGATTCATCATGATTGAGGGGGCTTGTGTTCATAAGTCCATAAGGCATAGGAACAGAATGAGGCCATTCAGCCCATTGAGTCAGCCACCTTTCCATCATGGCTGATCCCAGATCGCACTCAATTCCAGATATCTGACCTCCCGCCATATCCTTTGATGCCCTGACCGATCAAGAGATGATCAACTTCTGCCTTGAATATACCCACACACTCGGCCTCCACCGCAGTCTGTGGCAGAGCATTCCACAGATCCAATACACCCTGGCTAATAAAACTAATAAGCTGCTTACCTCTGTTTGAAAAGGTGGCCCCTCAGCTTT